>NC_088225.1:17332107-17437107 GCF_036934945.1 Oncorhynchus masou masou | reverse complement strand
TTCCAGAGAAGCTGAACACCTTCTTCGCCCGCTTTGAGGATAACACAGTGCCACCGACGTGGCCCGCTACCAAGGACTGTGGGCTCTCCTTCTCCGTGGCCAACTTGAGTAAGACTTTTAAGCGTGTTAACCCTTGCAAGGCTGCCGGCCCAGACCGCATCCCAAGCCGCGTCCTCAGAGCATGTGCAGACCAGCTGGCTGGAGTGTTTACGGACATATTCAAACTCTCCCTATCCCAGTCGGCTGTCCCCACTTCCTTCAAGATGTCCACCATTGTTCCTGTACCCAAGAAAGCAAAGGTAACTGAACTAAATGACTATCGTCCCGTAGCACTCAATTATGTCATCATGAAGTGCTTTGAGAGACTAGTCAAGGATCATATCACCTCTACCTTACCTGACACCCTAGACCCACTTAAATTTACTTACCGCCCCAATAGATCCACAGATGATGCAATCGCCATCGCACTGCCCTATAACATCTGGACAAGAGGAATACCTACATAAGAATGCTGTTCATTAACTATAGCTCAACATTCAACACCATAGTACCCTCCAAGCTCATTATTAAGCTTGGGGCCCCCAGGTTTGAAAGTAGGAAACAACACCTCCACTTCACTGATCCTCAACACAGGGGCCCCAAAAGGGTGTGTGCTCAGCCCCCTCTTATACTCCATGTTCACACATGACTGTGTGGCCATGCACACCTCCAACTCAATCATCAAGTTTGCAGACAACACAACAGTAGTAGGACTGATTACCAACAATGACGAGACAGCCTAAAGGGAGGAGGTGTTGGCCCTGGGAGGGTGGTGCCAGGAAAATAACCTCTCACGTAACGTCAACAAAACAAAGCTGATTGTGGAATTTAGGAAACAGCAGTGGGAGCACCCCCTATCCACATTGACGGGACCGCAGTGGAGAAGGTGGAAAGCTTCAAGTTCCTCGGCATACACGTCACTGACAAACTGAATTGGTCCACCCACACAGACATTGCGCCTCTTCAACCTCAGGAGGCTGAACAGATTTGGCTTGATACCTAAAACCCTCACAAACCTTTACAGTTGCATCCTGTCGGGCTGTATCATCACCTGGTACGGCAACTGCACCGCATGCAACCGCAGGGCTCTTCAGAGGGTGGTGCGGTCTGCCCAACGCATCACCAGGGGCAAACTACCTGCCCTACAGCACCAGATGTCACAGGAAGGCCATGATAATCAAAGACAACAACCACCCGAGTCACTGCCTGTTCACCCTGCTATCATCCAGATGGCGAAGTCAGTACATGTGCATCAAAGCTGGGACCGGGAGACTGAAAAACAGCTTCTATCTCAAGGCCATCAGACTGTTGAATACTGTAGCCATCAGTAGCACCTTAGAGGCTGCTGCCCTATTTACATAGACTTGAAATCCCTGGCCACTTTAATAATGTTTACATATTGCATTACTCATCTCATATGTATATACTGTATTCTATTCTATTATGCTGTATCTTAGTCTATGCCGCTCTGACATTGCTTGTCCAAATATTTATTTATTATTAATTCAATTCCTTTACTTTAGATTTCTGTGTATTGTTTGTATTGTTAGATATTACTGCACTGTTGTAGCTCAATACACAAGCATTTCACTACACCCGCAATAACATCTGCCGAACACGTGTATGTGACCAATAACATTTGGTTTTAACCAATTCCCTGATCCTCTGTCCTCTCACTCACACCTGCCACCAGAGGGCAAAGCAGACCATCATATTAAACTCGATACGTTTTCAAGATAATATGGTAGTACAACAATAACTTTGACTGAGCTTCAATGTCATATCAGTATGTCAACTATGGCATTGGATTGGCAGTTTCATGTAAAAGTGTAACATTAAAGATTTTTTGAAAGGACATTCTACTCCAAAATGTAATTATGTTCATTTCCTTTAGAACTCTTCTGAAAATCGAGGACAGTTTCCTTTTATCTCATGACCTCAATGACATCACCAACCAATTATATATGAACCCTAAAAATAATTTAGCTAGCGTAAAGTTACTGTATAATAATTATTACATACAGTGCCTTGCGAAAGTATTCGGCCCCCTTGAATTTTGTGACCTTTTGCCACATTTCAGGCTTCAAACATAAAGATATAAAACTGTAATTTTTTGTGAAGAATCAACAACAAGTGGGACACAATCATGAAGTGGAACGACATTTATTGGATATTTCAAACTTTTTTAACAAATCAAAAACTGAAAAATTGGGCGTGCAAAATTATTCAGCCCCTTTACTTTCAGTGCAGCAAACTCTCTCCAGAAGTTCAGTGAGGATCTCTGAATGATCCAATGTTGACCTAAATGACTAATGATGATAAATACAATCCACCTGTGTGTAATCAAGTCTCCGTATAAATGCACCTGCACTGTGATAGTCTCAGAGGTCTGTTAAAAGCGCAGAGAGCATCATGAAGAACAAGGAACACACCAGGCAGGTCCGAGATACTGTTGTGAAGAAGTTTAAAGCCGGATTTGGATACAAAAAGATTTCCCAAGCTTTAAACATCCCAAGGAGCACTGTGCAAGCGATAATATTGAAATGGAAGGAGTATCAGACCACTGCAAATCTACCAAGACCTGGCCGTCCCTCTAAACTTTCAGCTCATACAAGAAGAAGACTGATCAGAGATGCAGCCAAGAGGCCCATGATCACTCTGGATGAACTGCAGAGATCTACAGCTGAGGTGGGAGACTCTGTCCATAGGACAACAATCAGTCGTATATTGCACAAATCTGGCCTTTATGGAAGAGTGGCAAGAAGAAAGCCATTTCTTAAAGATATCCATAAAAAGTGTTGTTTAAAGTTTGCCACAAGCCACCTGGGAGACACACCAAACATGTGGAAGAAGGTGCTCTGGTCAGATGAAACCAAAATTGAACTTTTTGGCAACAATGCGAAACGTTATGTTTGGCGTAAAAGCAACACAGCTCATCAACCACAACACACCATTCACACTGTCAAACATGGTGGTGGCAGCATCATGGTTTGGGCCTGCTTTTCTTCAGCAGGGACAGGGAAGATGGTTAAAATTGATGGGAAGATGGATGGAGCCAAATACAGGACCATTCTGGAAGAAAACCTGATGGAGTCTGCAAAAGACCTGAGACTGGGACGGAGATTTGTCTTCCAACAAGACAATAATCCAAAACATAAAGCAAAATCTACAATGGAATGGTTCAAAAATAAACATATCCAGGTGTTAGAATGGCCAAGTCAAAGTCCAGACCTGAATCCAATCGAGAATCTGTGGAAAGAACTGAAAACTGCTGTTCACAAATGCTCTCCATCCAACCTCACTGAGCTCGAGCTGTTTTGCAAGGAGGAATGGGAAAAAATTCAGTCTCTCGATGTGCAAAACTGATAGAGACATACCCCAAGCGACTTACAGCTGTAATCGCAGCAAAAGGTGGCGCTACAAAGTATTAACTTAAGGGGGCTGAATAATTTTGCACGCCAAATTTTTCAGTTTTTGATTTGTTAAAAAAGTTTGAAATGTCCAATAAATGTCGTTCCACTTCATGATTGTGTCCCACTTGTTGTTGATTCTTCACAAAAAATACAGTTTTATATCTTTATGTTTGAAGCCTGAAATGTGGCAAAAGGTCGCAAAGTTCAAGGGGGCCGAATACTTTCGCAAGGCACTGTACATCTACATTTGTAGGATCTTAATTTGAGCCAGTTTGCTACAGCAGGAAAATAATCCTGCAGCAACAGGAAATGTAAATTATTATGTTGATTATAATCATCCTGCAGCAACAGGACATTTAGATTATTATGTGGATTATAATTCATGGACATTTTTGTAAGGGTTGATGATTTTGGGCACTAGAGTCCTCTATTTCTATGGTTGGCTGCACTTCCAGGATTACAAACTAGCTAGCTAGTTACCTGGGAGGTTTCGTGGAAGATCTGATGAGAATCTGAGGAAGATATGTAACTTGTTATAACTTGTCGCTCTGAACTTGTCACTCTGAACTTGGCGCCAACAATTTAGCAGCGGCTATGTGCCACTGTTAAAGGAATATAAGGGAAACACTGATCAGTACAGCAACAACACATGCCTTCCTCTGGTTCGCGTTTTGTCTGAAGAGGCCTGCTACATATGTGGCATATCATGATGGTGTCACACATCATGTAGGACTAGTCAACCATGATTATGAGGATTCCTCTGGGAGAGCATATGGCCTCCACCCAGAAAAAGCCATGATTATGAGGATTCCTCTGGGAGAGCATATGGCCTCCACCCAGAAAAAGCCATGATTATGAGGATTTCTCTGGGAGAGCATATGGCCTCCACCCAGAAAAAGCCATGACTATGAGGATTTCTCTGGGAGAGCATATGGCCTCCACCCAGAAAAAGCCATGATTATGAGGATTCCTCTGGGAGAGCATATGGCCTCCACCCAGAAAAAGCCATGATTATGAGGATTCCTCTGGGAGAGCATATGGCCTCCACCCAGAAAAAGCCATGACTATGAGGATTCCTCTGGGAGAGCATATGGCCTCCACCCAGAAAAAGCCATGATTATGAGGATTCCTCTGGGAGAGCATATGGCCTCCACCCAGAAAAAGCCATGACTATGAGGATTCCTCTGGGAGAGCATATGGCCTCCACCCAGAAAAAGCCATGACTATGAGGATTCCTCTGGGAGAGCATATGGCCTCCACCCAGAAAAAGCCATGACTATGAGGATTCCTCTGGGAGAGCATATGGCCTCCACCCAGAAAAAGCCATGATTATGAGGATTCCTCTGGGAGAGCATATGGCCTCCACCCAGAAAAAGCCATGATTATGAGGATTCCTCTGGGAGAGCATATGGCCTCCACCCAGAAAAAGCCATGATTATGAGGATTCCTCTGGGAGAGCATATGGCCTCCACCCAGAAAAAGCCATGATTATGAGGATTCCTCTGGGAGAGCATATGGCCTCCACCCAGAAAAAGCCATGATTATGAGGATTCCTCTGGGAGAGCATATGGCCTCCACCCAGAAAAAGCCATGATTATGAGGATTCCTCTGGGAGAGCATATGGCCTCCACCCAGAAAAAGCCATGATTATGAGGATTCCTCTGGGAGAGCATATGGCCTCCACCCAGAAAAAGCCATGATTATGAGGATTCCTCTGGGAGAGCATATGGCCTCCACCCAGAAAAAGCCATGATTATGAGGATTCCTCTGGGAGAGCATATGGCCTCCACCCAGAAAAAGCCATGATTATGAGGATTCCTCTGGGAGAGCATATGGCCTCCACCCAGAAAAAGCCATGATTATGAGGATTCCTCTGGGAGAGCATATGGCCTCCACCCAGAAAAAGCCATGATTATGAGGATTCCTCTGGGAGAGCATATGGCCTCCACCCAGAAAAAGATGAACCCACTTCCAAGACTGAGTCATGTGTCACTTCTATTTATCTGTTATTCTGTGAAAAAGGGGAGGAGGACATTTAGAAAGAGTTTAAAAAGGTAGAATGCTCAGAATGTCTGTGATTTGGGTTTACTGCTACCTTCAGGTGTCCCCAGACCAGACAACAGACTGAGAAAGGGGAAGGGAGACTGAGAAAGGGAGAGATAGAGATAGAGAGATAGATAGAGATACACAGAGAGATAAATAGAGAGATACATAGATGGACGGACGGACGGACGGACGGACGGACGGACGGACGGACGGACGGACGGACGGACAGACAGACAGACAGACAGACAGACAGACAGACAGACAGACAGACAGACAGACAGACAGACAGACAGACAGACAGACAGACAGACAGATAGATAGATAGATAGATAGATAGATAGATAGATAGATAGATAGATAGATAGATAGATAGATAGATAGATAGGAGGTGAGAAAGAAAGATACAGTGAGAGAAAGAGAAATGACAGGAGATTCACTACACCTGACCACACCTGGTACACAATGCAGTAGTGATTAGTAAAAGAACCAGGGACATTAGATGACACATCAGCCATGCATCTATGCTTGCATGCTGTGGGCCTCGTTCCCTGGTGATACACAAATCATATCAAAGGACTCGTTTCTTCTTTTATCTTATTGGCACAGGGCCATCCGTACGTTCGTAAACACAGGTGTGCTGTATGCAAATAAAGTGTCCTGAAGTGCCATTCTGGGTTCTGGTTAGTTCCAGCCCAGACAGATGGTGAGCTGCAGAAGAGCACTGTCAATTATAGATGAACATGCACTGTGCCATGTGGCAACAGACGTGGCAACATACAACACAGACAGAGATAGAGACAGAGACAAAGACAGAGAGAGACAGAGACAAAGACAGAGAGAGACAGAGACAAAGACAAAGACAGAGACAGGGAGAGGTGAACAACAGTCAATTATTCAATCAGTGGCATTACGATCCCCATGTATTTTTATAAATGGGCATCATGTATATAAAAAAAAACATTTTAAGGCTGTGTGTGTGTTTAGTGGAAGAGCTGGTTGTATGTAAGGTTTTCTGAGAACACACACCAGACAGGCAGGCAGACACACGCGCTGGAGACCATATCAGTGTACTCTGTGGCACAGGAGCTTTTCATCATCATGGTCCATTTGCTACAATGACACGCGCCATTTACACTCCCTGCATGGCCAGACAAGGACCTCCTCACTCCTCAGCTGTCTGGATAAGACCAAAACACTGTCCCAACCAGCAAATCTCAAACAATCTCACAAATGAATAGACAACCCAATCCCCCAAACGAACACACTCGGTCTATAGAAAAAACATCCCAAAACCACAGATTCAAAACTATAAGAAAACATAAGACTTTCCCAACTAATTTACAAAACCTCCAAACATTATCCAAACGAACAATCCAAACCCCAAACCCTGTCAAAACAAACCTTCTGACTCCAAACCAAAACACTCCCCCAAGTTCCTACAGAAAACCAAACTGCCCAACAGTTCAAAAACACAATTTTTTAAAATTATCTTCAAATAAACAGACACAACATAACACTGCTACAACAAAGTCATACATACAACTTACAGCTAGGCCTAAATCTCACAAATAAACCTGGTGATTAGGGATAGGTGCCTTAAGGTTGTTGGTTTGACTTATCTTTTAGATGGTTACCTGAGAAGTATATTGTTGGTATGAAATGACAGAGAAGGAGGAGTGAGAGAGGATGGAGAGGAATGAGACTGGGAAGCTAGAATTAGTCTGGGAGGCTCTGTTAGGAAACAGTGAGAAGAGAATTCCATTAAGTTGGCTCCACACCTGGCAGTGGCTACTGTGCAATTATCCTGTTAACAACTAATCCGCTTCATGTGTGGGTAATGGGCCGGGTGTCCATTTGTCCGTCTGAGATGATTCATTATGTCAAGGCCCAGACCAGCCGGGATAATCATATCTCTTTGGAGTCAACACATAACCTTATGGACATGTGTGTGTGTACTGAAATCATCTGTCCATAGATCAGATTAGTCAGTGCAATGTGTAGACTTCTTCATAGCCTAACTGTGACAGAGGTCAACTTCACGCCTGTGACACCTGCTGTGCCTAGAGCAGAGGAAACACTACAGCAGGTTGTTTGTCTTTGTTGTTCTCTGTCTCTGTATGGCCTGAGACGGAGTAAAAGCCTTGTGCTCATGAGTTTTGAACACGTAACAGTGGTTAGCTGTCCTTCTGTGCAAACAGCCCATTAATTAGGATTCTATGACTGTGTCATTCCATGCTTTAGTCTAACTGGGTATCTACCCTGGGCTCTCTCTGGCCTTGGCTCTGTTTACAGCTTTTTCAGTTCACAGTTCACAGTCAGTTCACACACACACACACACACACGCGCGCGCACGCACACGCAAACACACGCAAACACACACACACACACACACACACACACACACACACACACACACACACACACACACACACACACACACACACACACACACACACACACACACACACACACACATAATCTTAATTTGAGCCAGTTTGCTGTAGCAGGAAAATAATCCTGTAGAAACACAAAATGTGAATTATTAGGTGGATTATAAATAATGGACATTTTTTTGTAGGGGTTGATACATTTTTCGTTAGGACACACACACACCCCACACACAAAAAAAGCACACATACACAGCATAAACATGAATATGCAAGGACCTGTCAAATCTAATCAGGCACTGACCCAAAGGATAAATGACAGTCAATTTGACCATAGGAAGAAAGGAGAGCAGCAGTGCAGTGTGAATTAAGCTGTCTACCAGAAGGGAGCCTCCATGAAGGAAACATTCCATATGGTACCATGTTCTTACCTAATCGGCGTTGAAAAACCCATAAAGTTTTCCTTAAGCATTTAACCAACTGAAGGTGGTGCACATTGTATTATTTACATGCAAAGGGCCACGTTTGCACGGCAAATTAAAAGCATAATCTGGAAGATTTCCTGCTGTTCTTTGGTTATTTTTATTTCAATGAATGATATAACCATTGATTCTTGTATATAATGTATTATTCCTCATGAGTTTAATATAACTGTCTTCTTACTCCATCACAACACAACATATAAGGTTGTAGGCCTTATTTACTTCAGTAAACAAACAATGTATTGCTGGAAATTGTTTTAAACTACTATGCATGCAATAGATTGTCAGTACTTGCATTCAAAGCCCCACTATGAATACGAGAGTGGTTACATTTCCTAAACCCCATCTCTCAGCTTCCTACCAAACCAAGTGAGGGTCTGCTGTTGGGCTGAAACACATACTCAGGATTGTGGCTTTAATGCACTCTGCTACTGGTAAAGGGACATTATCATAGTAGTCTAATTTTTCAGGGACATTATGCACTTAATGCCATTAATTACTTTTAACACAAAAGGTAAACAACAACCTAAATCTCCAAAATTCACACAAAGTAGATTATAGGCAAGATTTCAGTAGATTATTGATCAATTGGCCTGATGATCTGTCAATTTCTGTGATCTCGAGCATACACCTGCAGATTAGGATTAGGTTATATGTAGCCTATTATCATATCTGAATACTTGTGGGGGAAAAAAACAGTGATGGAGAATTAAATGAGGCTATCCAATAATGCGCTGTGGCAAACCCAACAGTAGATTTATTAACCGAAAGTGTCCATAGCGCGTGTTAATACATATGCAAACAATTTAACATATACACGAACTGCAGTTTGTAAAATGGACACGACAAGTAAATGTGTACCGTTTAGGTGAGATCCGGACCACGCGTCCTTCCAGTTGACACCACATTGGTTATTGACTAATGGTCCGAGAGAGTTGGCGAAGTGGAAAACTCTCAATATTGGTTTACATGGAAAAGTTATGTTTTCATATTCAATTCAAATTAACTTCCACGTCACAAAAAATGTATATTATATCAGTTAGCCATGTCCGTTTGAATTAAACAACAATCATTTTAAAAAACGATGGGAAGAAAAAAAATATATGCAAAAACCGCTCCGTCCTAACCGCGCTTTAAACAAGACAGACAACGCGAAGTTTGATAAAATAAAAAATAAATATCCATGCATATTCGGTCAAGATCTCATCCTCCTGACGTTGTTCTTCATATTCCATGAAAAGAGGAACTCTAACTTATTTAAATTGAAGTCGACATACACAGTATCGATGTCTCTATAACGACTGGCAGCGAAGCGCTGCGGTCCGTTTATGCTACGTTGGGATCAACAAAGTTTGTCAAATTCTTCCCAGTTCTCAAAAACTCCGCCTGTAGCCTAAACGCGAATAGCTTCTGGTTGCTTTTGGAGCGGAGGAGAGGGAGGACAAGACGGGGCGAGCGAGTTTTTTGAAAGGGGTAAAGGACAGAGCGGGAAAGAAAGCACAGAAGAAACAACAGGACGAGGAACATCTGTGAGAGGGCTTTCAAATGCCAAGTTTTCTCAATACAAAATGTATAGCCCCAAACAGCCTAACTGCTGGTTATTAGGGATAAAGAAAAACAGCATTATAGATTTAATATATACATTTAAGCAATGATTTACCTTTACCTCAGCTTTCCTTTCCCTGGGAAATCATGAGGTTAAACTGGGTTAAGGTTCATAACTCACCTACTGTCTAGGCCTACTGTCTAATACATATAACACATCATAACATACCTATACGTACTGTACCTAATCACAATTTGAGGTAATTGGATGAGGTGGGACATATTGGGTGCGGATGAGTATGAGTCAGGTTAACTAGTGCATATAACACATAATAACCTACCTGTAAATACTGTACCTAATCAGAATTTGAGGTGTTTGGATGACTTTGGACAGCTATCTTCTGATTGTTTGAAGATAGCTGACATATACCAGACCGCATGTCTAGTATACTAGGCTACTGTGTAGGTCTTTAGGCCAACGTTTGAGGTTTGGCCGACTCGACAACAAACTGGTGAAGATGAAACCATGTCTGAGAGCTGAGACCTAGGCTACTGTGAAGACAGTGGAGTTATGACAGACAGTTCATCTAGATGGGTCTTCGCGTCAGCTGAGTATGTAGCCTATGTTCTTTTAACCTTGGAGAACAGCACGTCCACTGAGTCAGTCCACCTTGAAGTTTGCTGTTGAAAAGGAAACCATAAATTGGTAGATGAGCAGAGGAAGGCTTTACCTTTTCCCTGTGTCTGCGTCTCTCACACTCTCTTTCTTTACCAAGGTAGTGGTTTCCATCTCACTAAAACCTTTTTTCCATGAATGTTTAAAAAGATGAAAGGATAAGGAAAAGAATGGAGACAAAAGAGAGGAGGCTTGTGTTACAACCCTGCCCCTGTGAGACTGCTCATGAAAGACTTTTGGGATGGGAGAGATGGGGACAGAAAAGGAGACAGAGGGGGAGAATGAAAAGAACTTTTCAAACTCCAACTGCTAAATGGGTCAGTTGTGTATAGTGGAACTAGCTCAAATGCAGAACTCACTCAAAGATGGGGGTACTTACCACTGTCAATACAGTCAGACCTAAAGGGATGTTGATAGATAGCACTCTGTGACTGACTGCTACTGTTTTCCTCCCAACACTCACATGCACACAGCCGCACACACTCCATCAAATACACTCAGTCTCTCTCACACATACAGGAGCAGCCCTGAAATAAGATTTGGATGTTATTACCTCTTCATATCCTCACCCTCTTTGCTGTTCTTCCCCGGTGTCTCCCTCTTGGCATTCCTCCCTCTCAGCATTTAGTGTCAGTCATTGGCAGTCCTTGGAACCCTCCCACCATTCTCTCTGTTTTTTTGTCTGAACTTGTTCTGTGCACACTTAGATATTTCTGCCCGAGGTTACATCAGTGAGAGAGGGAGAGCAAGAGAGAGTTAGCAAGGTATTGACAGAGATGACAGTCAAACAAAGACAGTGAGAGTAAGGTTAACACACAAATGTAGGGACAAAAGTTATTTCTCTCTCTCTCTCTCTCTCTCTCTCTCTCTCTCTCTCTCTCTCTCTCAGAACCACATCAATAGGCACAGATATAGCTTCTTCTTCCTTTTTTTTACACCCTTTCACCTGGAGCATTTTTCTGTCACATGAAACACACATCACATTATCCAAACATTCTCTGCTAATAGATGTAGAGACCGTGCTGCTTAAATACATGCCACATTTTAAAATGCACACACAGACACATGAAATGTCATAAATAAATAAATGACTCTCGTGATCCATTGGTCTTTCATTCATCTCGTGTACATGTGTCACGTTCTGACCTTACTTCCTTTTTATGTCTTTATTTTAGTTGGTCAGGGCGTGAGTTGGGGTGGGCATTCAATGTTGTTTTTCTATGTTTTGTTCTGTTATATTTCTATGTGTTTGGCCTCGTATAGTTCTCAATCAGAGGCAGGTGTCAGCCGTTGTCTCTGATTGGGAGCCATATTTAGGTAGCCTGTTTTCTATTGTGTTTTGTGGGTGGTTGTATCCTGCGTTAGTGTTTTCACCATACGGGATTGTTTCGGTTGTTTGTTTGTACTTTTGTTATTTTGTTCAGTGTTCTGTTGATTTATTAAATATATCATTATGGACACTTACCACGCTGCACATTGGTCTGATCCTTGCTACTCCTCCTCTGAAGAAGAGGGATTCCGTTACAACATGTAGCTAATTGGCATCAATAATTAACAAAAAAACATAACAATGCAATCATGTTATTGCAATTTGCACCAATCCAATAACCTCCAAAAACAGAAACATTTTAAACTGGAAATGCACCAACATCATCTGATACACGTTCCCACACCCCTAAGCTGTGCCTATCTAATTCCAAATAAACCCTAATGTTTCAGATTCAACCAATCAGTCTATCTTTCTCTTCCTCACACAAAATGTCATCAAACATGGATTTATTACTATAGCAATGAATATCCCGTCAATTTTACCTCAGCAAAATATCAGTGTAATTGTGGCAATTATTGCAAATAGCCGAGCTGTCAGGGTGGAGGTTACACAGTCTGATTGCCCCCCACCAGAGACCAGGGGCATGAAGGCAGATGCATCAGACTTAACTTCAATTATTGAACTCACCCTTTCCCCCAGGCTGTGTCAATCTTTCATTAACTCTCATTCCTTCTCCCCCTACTCTCTCTAACCCGCCCACTATATTTTAATGGCTCTCTGCCTCTCTCTTTCCATGTCTCTCTCCCTTCATATCATGTCTCTCTCCCCTCTCACTTTGTCCACTTTATCTCCTCACATCTCACTATTCCCCCTTTCTCCTTCATTCACATTCTCTCCTCAACTCTCACTCTCTTACTACATCTAAACTCTCTCTTCATGAACCTCACCATCCCCCGTTCCTCCTCTTTTTCAGACTTGGGTACGAAGAGCGGCCACATGTGTTTCCAATTTCAGGCGTAATGCTCCACTCACCGCAATCTGACCCAATTAGCCTGCGACTCCTGGAAACGCCCCAGTCACCCTCACCGGCCACGGTGGCACGGAGGTAAAGGGTCGGCTCACTGAGGGGATGGGGGATACTATCTCATGATGAATGTGTGACTGGCTCTGTCTGGGTGGAGGTAGGGAGGAGAGAGGGGGAGCATCTCACCTCGCCCCCCAGCAGTAAGTGAGCTCTGCTACACAGACGTCCGACCATAATGCAGACATATCTGAGGAATAATCACTCAAGCCTGAAATTGAATTTCACAGGAAAGGGAGGGTCAGAGAGGCTGTGTGATGGGGTTCCATAGCAGACCAGACATAGCCTACACACTAACACACCAGTGGTGGTCGATGAAGTTTAACATTAGAGAGGACGACTTCTTTTTTTTAATGAGCATGGCCTTATTTCTATTACAGAATATTGAATGACTGTCTGTCATTCATATTCCATCCACCCAGTTCAGTGTAACAGTGATAGGTTTAGGTTTACTGCATGATACTGAAATTTGCCCTATACCCATCATGAGGTTGCTACAACCCAGCCTACAAATGAACGTTTATAACAGCTGCACAGGTCAAGAGACATATTGGAGTAATCAAGGTGACAGACAGTGACACATTCAATACAGCCTTGCACACTTTAGCTGATCTAGGGTGTAGTCATTAGTCCAAACGGTTTTCAAAACGTTACGTTTTGCAACTAAAACGAGAGTTTCTATTGGACAAATTCAGGTAGGTCCATCACCGTTTTGTTGCGTTTGCTTCCGTTTAAGAAATGTTTTGCAACAGAATTGGCGGAATTAATACACCCCTGATCACACAGTTCACTTTCATAGCAACCATACAAACAGCATCATCACATCTACGTGCTCTCCTCCTCTCACATTTCCCTTCCCTTGTGGACAAAACCTCTCCACGTCAAACCTTCATACCATAATCACTGCACACAACATACAAAGTTGTCACCATATTAGCTAATGTCATAGTCAACATAGCTACTATCAATCCAATCCATGTGTACAATCATGCAGTAGTGTACAGCAATCAGTTTAGCAGTTACACCAGTGGCTTACCTTGAATTGTAAGTGTTGGATAGCCTTAGCCAGCTAGATTCATTAATATAGTTCCTCTATGTATACAACAAAATACAACAACATTTCTCTCCCTCTCTTTGTCTCTGCTCTTTCTCCTTCATTTTTGAATAAATTAATTTGTTCAAAACTGTTCAACTATAGTCTTTCTCCTCTTTGAGTCAACTACTCATCACATTTTATGCACTGCAGTGCTATTGTTAACTGTAGCTTATGCAATCTTTCTCTGATCCTTTGTTTGGATGGACAACATGTCAGTTCATGCTGCAAGAGCTCTGATAGGTTGGATGATGTCCTCCGGAAGTAGTCATAATTACTGTGTAAGTCTATGAAAGGGGGTGAAAAGGCTACCGCAGACCTTCAATGCAAAACAGTGTGTTTTAATCAGTTATTTGTTAACATTTAGTATAGCTTTATCTAAAAAGGATAACTTTTTTAATGTTTCACTATTTTCATTTTTATGAAATTCACAGAGTCCTCCCCTTTCTCCTCCGAGGAGCCGCCACTGAAACACACACACACACACACACACACACACACACACACACACACACACACACACACACACACACACACACACACACACACACACACACACACACACACACACGCATGCACACACACACACACACACACACACACACACACACAAACTCATTAAAACATTTATACACATACTCACTCATAAAAACATTTAACACAGCCATTCGAACACACAGAAAGTCTATATCCTGTATGTGATACTCACCTTTGGGAGAAAGTGTGGGAGAGCGAGAGAGCTAGGGGAATTTAAAAAAATCTGAGGAGTTAGATGTAAGGAATGTCTTAATTATGGGAACAGAGGACTAACTTCAGTTTAATCCTTAATGAGAAACAGGTTTGAATGGGAGAGAAACTAGAGCTGTGGGGAGAGAGGGCTCTGCATTACATTCATTTTCTGGCAATCCACGCAACAGATGTAGGATCTTAATTTGAGACAGTTTGCCACAGCAGGAAAATAATCCTGCAGGAACAGAAAATGGGAAATATTATGTGGCTTATTATTAATGTACATTTTGTAGGGGTTAATATACACTGCTCAAAAAAATAAAGGAAACACTAAAATAACACATCCTAGATCTGAATGAATGAAATATTCTTATTAAATACTTTTTTCTTTACATAGTTGAATGTGCTGACAACAAAATCACACAAAAATCATCAATGGAAATCAAATGTATCAACCCATGGATTTGGAGTCACACTCAAAATGAAAGTGGAAAACCACACTACAGGCTGATCCAACGTTGATGTAATGTCCTTAAAACAAGTCAAAATGAGGCTCAGTAGTGTGTGTGGCCTCCACGTGCCTGTATGACCTCCCTACAACGCCTGGGCATGCTCCTGATGAGATGGCGGATGGTCTCCTGAGGGATCTCCTCCCAGACCTGGACTAAAGCATCCGCCAACTCCTGGACAGTCTGTGGTGCAATGGAGCGAGACATGATGTCCCAGATGTGCTCAATTGGATTCAGGTCTGGGGAACGGGCGGGCCAGTCCATAGCATCAATGCCTTCCTCTTGCAGGAACTGCTGACACACTCCAGCCACATGAGGTCTAGCATTGTCTTGCATTAGGAGGAACCCAGGGCCAACCGCACCAGCATATGGTCTCACAAGGGGTCTGAGGATCTCATCTCGGTACCTAATGGCAGTCAGGCTACCTCTGGCAAGCACATGGAGGGCTGTGCTGCCCCCAAAATAAATGGCACCCCACACCATGACTGACCCACCGCCAAACCGGTCATGCTGGAGGATGTTGCAGGCAGCAGAATGTTCTCCACGGTGTCTCCAGACTCTGTCACGTCTGTCACATGTGCTCAATGTGAACCTGCTTTCATCTGTGAAGAGCAAATGGTGCCAGTGGCGAATTTGCCAATCTTGGTGTTCTCTGGCAAATGCCAAACGTCCTGCACGGTGTTGGGCTGTAAGCACAACCCCCACCTGTGGACGTTGGGCCCTCATACCACCCTCATGGAGTCTGTTTCTGACCGTTTGAGCAGACACATGCACATTTGTGGCCTGCTGGAGGTCATTTTGCAGGGCTCTGGCAGTGCCCCTCCTGCTCCTCCTTGCACAAAGGCGGAGGTAGCGGTCCTGCTGCTGGCTTGTTGCCCTCCTACGGCCTCCTCCATATCTCCTGATGTACTGGCCTGTCTCCTGGTAGCGCCTCCATGCTCTGGACACTACGCTGACAGACACAGCAAACCTTCTTGCCACAGCTCGCATTTATGTGCCATCCTGGATGAGCTGCACTACCTGAGCCACTTGTGTGGCTTGTAGACTCCATCTCATGCTACCACTAGAGTGAAAGCACCACCAGCATTCAAAAGTGACCAAAACATCAACCAGGAAGCATAGGGAACTGAGAAGTGGTCTGTGGTCACCACCTGCAGAACCACTCCTTTATTGGGGGTGTCTTGCTAATTGCCTATAATTTCCACCTGTTGTCTATTCCATTTGCACAACAGCATGTGAAATTTATTGTCAATCAGTGTTGCTTCCTAAGTGGACAGTTTGATTTCACAGAAGTGTGATTGACTTGGAGTTACATTGTGTTGTTTAAGTGTTTTTTATTTTTTTGAGCAGTGTATTTTTCGTAAGTCAAAATCAAGTGTGAAATTTCTAAGTGGAAATTACAAACTTCAGAAGTCTTTTTAAACCTCAAATACACTACGAGTTCTCCTGCAACAGGGTGATCAAATTAAGATCCTAGATCTGTATATGCTGTAGTTGACAGTTGATTCTCACTCATAACGGTATCAATGCAAAATATGATGTCTCTTCATGTTTGTACCTCGATTCTATCTCTCCCTTATGCTTCTCCGTTATACGTACATCTCCGGCCTTTTCTCTCCATCCCCTTATCCATCTGTCTTTTCTCCCTCTCTCTTTCTGCCAGAGGAACATTGTTACACATTGTAAACTTTACTCACCGAACGACACCCGGCAGTATAGGGTTTCACAGGCAGACTTTGTATGTGAACCGCTCTGGCAATTAGTAGAGGATAGACTTACAGCGTACCCACTGCACAAAGGAAGGACAGGCCCAATTCCACAAGCCTCTGTCCCTGTTCTGTTCCTCTGCCCCTTTCCATCTGTCAGTCCCACAGGACAGGGTGTGTGTGTGTGTGTGTGTGTGTGTGTGTGTGTGTGTGTGTGTGTGTGTGTGTGTGTGTGTGTGTGTGTGTGTGTGTGTGTGTGTGTGTGTGTGTGTATGTGTGTATGTATGTATGAATGTCTGTGTGTGTGTGCATGTGTGTTTGTGTAGACGGTTCATGTGTGCGTGTGTTTGTGTGTGTTGTAGGAGGTTTGTG
The DNA here is from genome assembly GCF_036934945.1 of Oncorhynchus masou masou. Classification (NCBI taxonomy): domain Eukaryota; kingdom Metazoa; phylum Chordata; class Actinopteri; order Salmoniformes; family Salmonidae; genus Oncorhynchus; species Oncorhynchus masou. Next base: position 17,419,759 of record NC_088225.1, on the reverse strand, counting down.
CGTGTATCTTTGCATGTGGCAGAGGATTTGTGTGTCCCTGTGTCAGAAGGTGTGTCAGCCATGTGACATTGCATGTACGTGTGTATGCATACAGAGCAGAGGTCAGGGGTTTCTGTGATGCGCTTACTTACATCACCCTGTCATTATCCTTATCCCTTGTACCTTGTTACACTGTCATTGTCACGGACTAGTTATTATGTCACACAAGACAGAATGTAGCACACACTGCTTTAATAACGCTGACATAGTGCTTGGTTGACATAGTGCTTGGTTGACATAGTGCTTGGTTGACATAGTGCTTGGTTGACATAGTGCTTGGTTGACATAGTGCTTGCTCTGTTCAGTAACACTACTGACATCATGGCTATTTCACTTTAATTGCATAGTAATATCTCTGAGTGTTTTGTTAAATAACACAATAGGGACTGTTCCTTATTCCATTTCTGTAATAAAATGCTAGTACGCAATTACATAACTGTTGCTGTATCATTAATTTGAGCGTTATTATAGATATTATTGTACATCTGATGCTCAAATGCAAACCTCACTTCTATTCGTGATTGGAGTATGGTGTAACTGATCCTGATCTGTTGTTCAGGGCAACTTCTATCTTCTACGTACCTACTAGCGAAGGTAGAATCAATGTTCCCCTGCCCTTTATCGCCCCCAAGTGGAAGGGTGGAGTTACACCTGGATGCATCAGAAGTCAAGAGTTAGCCATTGATTGACATCACTAATGAGTATGAGGTAACTCTGCATCTTAATAATCTCTCCTTCCTCCAGAAGTGTGCACTTGTTCACGTCCCTCCATGGATTTATAAGGAAATGACTGGTATATGGAAACTCCTTCCCTCATTACTTTTAAATTTGTCGGGAGTCGTGATCAAGTGCACACTTCAAGTGGAAGGAGAGAATATTGGGACGAAACCTCACTCCCACTCTCTTTCAACTGTCTCTTACTGCTAGCTCATTTCTCTCTCTAAATCTCTCTCTCACTTTGTCTCCCTCCCTCCACAGCCTGCTCTCACTCTCTATGGTAATGATTATAGTGACAATACACATTTATTTGTGTATTATCAGCCCAAAGTTCTTTCCAAATGAGCACTTAAAAGAACCAAAACAAGGGAAAGCTAGTGGCTGTAATACAGCTGATCAGGAGCAAGTAGTCTATCACTAGACGCTGACCTTGAGGAACAACTCAACTTAGGAATTCTGCGAGGGAGTAGAAAAGAAGCATAAAGAGAACTAGAAATAGAGAGAGTGAAGGAGAGAGAGTAAAGAGCAAGCGAGGGGACTCAGAGATCCGAGCTGTTTTATTAATCTGTCTCAGATGACGCAAGGACTGGGATTTTGCCTATTCTTTGTCTCTCTCTCTACCGCTCCATCCTTTCCTCCCTTCATTGTGTCTCTCCCGATGCCTTGCTCTGGTTGGATGGGAGACGACACACAGCAGGTAGGACTGACTTTACCTCCCTTCTCTTCGTTCCTTCTATCCCCTAACCTATCCTCCCTCTGATCTTTCTCATCTTCTGAGTGATGTTCTGGACATTTCTTTCATGTTCATCTCAAATCCTCCCCCACCCATGTGCATAGGATTCACCAGGAATGTAGTTGTACTACCATTGTCAGTGCTATTTTTCATTCACTGAATTGCTATGAATTTGGAGTCCATGTGCTCATGTCACTTTCGCTCTGTTTCTCTCAGTCAGAATGTGCTGCACATTGACTGTCTTTATATCCTGGTATGCTACCAGTTTGTCTATGGTGATGTGTGTAATAGGTGTAGGTGTGTGTATATAGGTGTAGGTGTGTGTGTATATCGTTCATCTTCATTCAATCTTATGGAATGTTCTGTACCATCATTTTTTTCCACTGGAGTGTAGTCAGTGGTAGTGGTTCCATATTAACAGTGCTATGGAACCTCAGAAACAGCTGACTATATGACTATTCACATTCCAATGAAGTGCTTTCCCAGCTGTTGAGTGAGAACAAGAGAGAACCAAGACCGAGTTTGCATTTGGAGAAAAAAAATTGAGAATATTCAAAGGATATTTTTGGCAGAAGGAGAGGATGGATATACTGTTCTGGATGATTGGGAAGAATAAAACTAGGTTCTGCTGGAGGAATTGCATTCCAATGACAGATCGAAAGGAAAGAGGAAAGAGAGAGTATGAAGGAGGATTTATAAATAGCAGAGCTTTAGAAGGGTGAAGAGAGCAGATGTGATAGACAGTCTGTGCTTAAAGAGTTCAAACAACAGATTAATACAGTTAGATTACAGTCCGAGAGAGAGGAATGCTGCCACACACACACACACACACACACACACACACACACACACACACACACACACACACACACACACACACACACACACACACACACACACACACACACACACACACACACACACACACACACACACACACACACACACACAAACACACACACACACACACACATACACAGATGCACGCACACACACTGATGAACAGTCAATGAAAAGCTCTCTATTTCTTCTCTCTGTCATGGTCTATTGACTCTAGAGTTTGTCACTGAGGTTAAAGTGGAGTTTTTCTACTGATCGACGACCAAATCTGATTAACGTTGAGCCTGAGACAGAGAGTTGATACACTACATACAAACCCACTACATCCATTTTCTCTATATGGTCGGAATATGCCCTTAGCACGTGTGTGTGGGCGTATGTGCATATTCTGAATGAGTAAACTCCTTGAACCTAGAATTAAAATTTCTGAGGTGAGATTATGTGTGATGCCTGCCTGCATGCCTGTGTGGGCATGTGTGTGTGCTGCACACACTATTCAGTGTATGTGTGTATTTTTTCAATTTTATTTATTTTGTATTACTGCACTGTTGGAGCTAGAAACACAAGCAAACTTTATTTGTCACATGCGCCGAATACAACAAGTGTAGACCTTACCGTGAAATGCTGATTTATAAGCCCTTAACCAACAGAGCTGTTCAAGAAGAGTTAAGAAAATATTTCCCAAATAAACTAAAGTAAAAAAACAATCAAAAGTAACACAATAACATAACAATAACGAGGCTATATACAGGGGGAACCAGTACCGAGTCAGTGTGCGGGGGTACATGTTAGTCGAGGTCATTTGTACATGTAGGTAGGGGTGAACTGACTATGCATAGATAATAAACAGCGAGTAGCGAGTAATTGTTCAGCAGTCTTATGGCTTGGGGATAGAAGCAGTTAAGGAGCCTTTTGGACCTAGACTTGGAGCTCCAGTATCGCTTGCAGTGCTGTAGCAGAGAAAACAGTCTATGACTTGGGTGACTGGAGTCTTTGACAATTTTATGGTCTTTCCTCTGTCACCGCCAATTATATATGTCATGGATTGCAGGAAGCTTGGTCCCAGCGATGTACTGGGCCGTACGCACTACCCTCTGTAGCGCCTTACAATCAGATGCAGAGCAGTTGCCATACCAGGCGGTGATGCAACCAGTGCTCTCGATGGTGCAGCTGTAGAACTTTTTGAGGATCTGGGGACCCATGCTAAATCTTTTCCTTCTCCTGAGGGGGAAAAGGTTTTGTCGTGCCCTCTTCACAACTGTGTTGGTGTGATCGGACCATGATAGATCGTTGGTGATGTGGACACTAAGGAACTTGAAACTCTCGACCTGCTCCACTACAGCCCCGTTGATGTTAATGGGGGCCTGCTCGGCCTGCCTTTTCCTGTAGTCCACGATCAGCTCCTTTGTCTTGCTCACATTGATGGAGAGGTTGTTGTCCTGGCACCACACTGCCAGGTCTCTGACCTCCCTATATGCTGTCTCATCGTTGTCGGTGATCAGGCCTACCACTGTTGTGTCGTCAGCAAACTTAATGATGGTGTTGGAGTCGTGTTTGGCCACACAGTCATGGGTGAACAGGGAGTACAGGAGGAGACTAAGTACACACCCCTGGGGAGGGGCCCAGTGTTAAGGATCAGCATGGCAGATGTGTTGTTGCCTACCCTTACTACCTGGGGGCGGTCCGTCAGGAAGTCCAGGATCCAGTTGCAGAGGGAGGTGTTTAGTCCCAGGGTCCTTAGCTTAGTGATGAGCTTCATAGGCTCTATGGTGTTGAACGCCGAGTTGTAGTCAATGAGCAGCATTCTCACATAGGTGTTCCTTTTGTCCAGGTGGGAAAGTACAGTGTGGAGTGTGATTGAGATTGCGTCATCTTTGTATCTGTTGGGGCGGTATGCGAATTGGAGTGGGTCTAGGGTATCTGGGAGGATGCTGTTGATGTGAGCCATGACCAGCCTTTCAAAGCAATTCATGGCTACTGATGTGAGTGCTATGGGCGGTAATCATTTTGACAGGTTACCTTCGCTTCCTTGGGCACAGGGACTTTGGTGGTCTGCTTGAAATATGTAGGTATAACAGACTCAGACAGGGAGAGGTTGAAAATGTCAGTGAAGACACTTGCCAGTTGTTCAGCTCATGCTCGGAGTACACGTCCTGGTAATCCTTCTGGCCCCGCGGCTTTGTGAATGTTGACCTGTTAAAGGTCTTGCTCACATCGGCTACCGAGAGCGTTATCACACAGTCGAGCATAAAAGGCATTTAGCTCGTCTGGTAGGCTCACGTCTGGGTTTCCCTTTCTAGTTCGTAATAATTTTCAAGCCCTGCCACATCCGACGAACATCAGAGCCAGTGTAGTAGGATTCAATCTTAATCCTGTATTGATCCTTGAGAAGACATCTGCAAATCTATGTATGCGACCAATAAACTTAGATTTTATGTTTCTGTATGGAGTTGTTAACCTATACATATCAGTGCAGTGTTGTAGTAGTGTCCAGTTGAAAGTTTCATGACCCCCTCCCTTGTTCTCTCTGGAAGACGGGACAGGGATATGGGATTATATCTCTTTCCCTGCAAAAATCACACCAAACAGTGAACAAGTGGAAATAATCCCCCCCCCCCACACACACACACACACAAGATGCTCACGTGATAAAGACAAATGCATACACAGAGCTCAATGTAAATGCATATAAACTCCCATGTCCTGTTAGTTAATAGGGCGGTAGACAGGGGTGGGGGTTTTGCGGTGGGCTAGCCATCACACAGCTGTTTAGTCTGTTAAACCCACATCAAATCAAATTTTATTTGTCACATACACATGGTTAGCAGATGTTAATCAAATCAAAGCAAATCAAATCAAATGTATTCATATAGCCTTTCGTACATCAGCTGATATCTCAAAGTGCTGTACAGAAACCCAGCCTAAAACCCCAAACAGCAAGCAATGCAAGTGTAGAAGCACGGTGGCTAGGAAACACTCCCTAGAAAGGCCAAAACCTAGGAAGAAACCTAGAGAGGAACCAGGCTATGAGGGGTGGCCAGTCCTCTTCTGGCTGTGCCGGGTGGAGATTATAACAGAACATGGCCAAGATGTTCAAATGTTCATAAATGACCAGCATGGTAAAATAATAATAATCACAGTAGTTGTCGAGGGTGCAGCAAGTCAGCACGTCAGGAGTAAATGTCAGTTGGCTTTTCATAGCCGATCATTAAGAGTATCTCTACCACTCCTGCTGTCTCTAGAGAGTTGAAAACAGCAGGTCTGGGACAGGTAGCATGTCGGGTGAACAGGTCAGGATTCCATAGCCGCAGGCAGAACAGTTGAAAATGGAACAGCAGCACGGCCAGGTGGACTGGGGACAGCAAGGAGTCCTCATTCCAGGTAGTCCTGAGGCATGGTCCTAGGGCTCAGGTCCTCCGAGAGAGAGAAAGAAAGAGAGAAAGAGAGAATTAGAGAGAGCATACTTAAATTCACACAGGACACCGGATAAGACAGGAGAAGTACTCCAGATATAACAAACTGACCCTAGCTCCCCGACACATAAACTACTGCAGCATAAATACTGGAGGCTGAGACAGAAGGGGTCAGGAGACACTGTGGCCCCATCCGATGATACCCCCGGAAAGGGCCAAACAGTAAGGATATAACCCCACCCACTGTTAATGTGAGAGGAGCTAAATGCTTGTGCTTCTTGTTCCGACAATGCAGTAATAACCGACGAGTAATCTAACCTAACAATTTCACAACAACTACCTTATACACACAATTGTAAAGGGATGAAGAATATGTACATAAAAATATATGAATGAGTGATGGTACAGAACGGCATAGGCAAGATGCAGTAGATGGTATCGAGTACAGTATATACGAGATGTATGAGATGAGTAATGTAAGGTATGTAAACATATACAAGTGGCATTGTTTAAAGTGGCTAGTGATACATTTTTGCTGATCATCATAGTGACAGAGACAGTGATAGATGCTGATCGTAATAGTGACAGTGAAAGATACTGATCATCATAGTGACAGTGATAGATGCTTATCATCATAGTGACAGTGACAGTGATAGATGCTGATCATCATAGTGACAGTGACAGTGATAGATACTGATCATCATAGTGACAGTGATAGATACTGATCATCATAGTGACAGTGACAGTGATAGATGCTGATCATCATAGTGACAGTAACAGTGATAGATGCTGATCGTAAAAGTGACAGTGATAGATGCTGATTGTCATAGTGACAGTGATAGTTGCTGATCGTAATAGTGATAGATGTTGATCATCATAGTGAGAGTGACAGTGATAGATACTGATCATCATAGTGACAGTGATAGATGCTGATCATCATAGTGACAGTGACAGTGATCGATACTGATCACCATAGTGACAGTGACAGTGATAGATACTGAACATCATAGTGACAGTGACAGATGCTGATCATCATAGTGACAGTGACAGTGATCGATACTGATCATCATAGTGACAGTGACAGTGATAGATGCTGATCGTAATAGTGACAGTGATAGATACTGATCATCATAGTGACAGTGACAGTGATAGATGCTGATCGTAATAGTGACAGTGATAGATACTGATCATCATAGTGACAGTGACAGTGACAGTGATATATGCAAATCATCATAGTGACAGTGACAGTGATAGATGCTGATCGTAATAGTGACAGTGATAGATGCTGATCGTAATAGTGACAGTGATGGATGCTGATTGTCATAGTGACAGTGATAGATGCTGATCGTAATAGTGACAGTGACAGTGATAGATGCTGACAATCATAGTGACAGTGACAGTGATAGATACTGATCATCATAGTGACAGTGATAGATGCTGATCATCATAGTGACAGTGACAGTGATAGATGCTGATCATCATAGTGACAGTGACAGTGATAGATGCTGATCATCATAGTGACAGTGATAGATGCTGATCATCATAGTGACAGTGACAGTGATAGATGCTGATCATCATAGTGACAGTAACAGTGGTAGATACTGATCACCATAGTGACAGTGACAGTGATAGATACTGATCGTCATAGTGACAGTGACAGATGCTGATCATCATAGTGACAGTGACAGTGATCGATACTGATCATCATAGTGACAGTGACAGTGATAGATACTGATCATCATAGTGACAGTGACAGTGATAGATGCTGATCATCATAGTGACAGTAACAGTGGTAGATGCTGATCGTAAAAGTGACAGTGATAGATGCTGATTGTCATAGTGACAGTGATAGTTGCTGATCATAATAGTGACAGTGATAGATGTTGATCATCATAGTGAGAGTGACAGTGATAGATACTGATCATCATAGTGACAGTGATAGATGCTGATCATCATAGTGACAGTGACAGTGATCGATACTGATCACCATAGTGACAGTGACAGTGATAGATACTGATCATCATAGTGACAGTGACAGTGATCGATACTGATCATCATAGTGACAGTGACAGTGATAGATGCTGATCGTAATAGTGACAGTGATAGATACTGATCATCATAGTGACAGTGACAGTGACAGTGATATATGCTGATCATCATAGTGACAGTGACAGTGATAGATGCTGATCGTAATAGTGACAGTGATAGATGCTGATCGTAATAGTGACAGTGATGGATGCTGATTGTCATAGTGACAGTGATAGATGCTGATCGTAATAGTGACAGTGACAGTGATAGATGCTGATCGTCATAGTGACAGTGACAGTGATAGATACTGATCATCATAGTGACAGTGATAGATACTGATCATCATAGTGACAGTGACAGTGATAGATGCTGATCATCATAGTGACAGTGACAGTGATAGATGCTGATCGTAATAGTGACAGTGATAGATGCTGATTGTCATAGTGACAGTGATAGATGCTGATCATCATAGTGACAGTGACAGTGATCGATACTGATCATCATAGTGACAGTGACAGTGATAGATGCTGATCATCATAGTGACAGTGATAGATGCTGATCGTCATAGTGACAGTGATAGATACTGATCATCATAGTGACAGTGACAGTGATAGATGCTGATCATCATAGTGACAGTGATATATGCTGATCATCATAGTGACAGTGATAGATACTGATCATCATAGTGACAGTGACAGTGATAGATTATGATCGTCATGGTGACCATGATAGATACTGATCGTCATAGTGAAAGTGATAGTCATATTGATAGTGATCGTGATGCTAATAGTGATACTGATACTGATTGTGAGAGAGATCACAACATAGGTAGTTTGTTTTCAGATCCAATGTTAATATGTGCATTGATAGCTCAGCGATATTGGGTTACATACTATGGTGATGTAAGTCTCTCCTCCTAAGAGAGAGAGAAGAGAGAGAGATTAGCTGTCCTGACTAGACTGGCATGACCATTCAGGGGATGTGAGTATCTCTGGAATCTGGATGCATGGAACCAGTTTCACTCTGGTCTTCTTGCTGATCCAGGAGAGCTCAACATGGCACGACACGTAAAGAAAATCACCACTGCCAGTAACACCCCTGCCAGTAAGGATTACAGCTTTCTCCTCCCGTTGAGACTTGCTGTCTTTGAAGTATCCTTCTTCATCCCTGGTGCTATGTTAATTTCTAACACATGTTTCTGTTCTGAGTGCTTCCCTAAAGCCTTTTCCTGAGGAATACTGTAGCTTTCTTCTCAGAGAAAGCTACAGTATTCCTTTGAACCTACTTTTGAACCTACCTGCCATGGTTGTAATATCTCTGTCATGTTTGACCAAATCCTGGATTTACTGTAAGGGCTCTGATTTAACAGTGTAAACCCATTGACTGTCTGCTTTTATGTATATAGTATCTGTATATATTATCTGACTGACAATCATATAGCTAGCAAGCCTGCATTCAAGATACTGTTCTGGGTGCTGAGATTAAGATGAACATATAACTAAGCACATTACTCATCTGTGAAATGATGTAACATAAACTAATATGACAAGTCCCTATGGCTAGCTCTGGTCCAGGGCTACATATGGACTATCTTCTCTGTCAGTCTATTGGAGGCTAGCTCTGGTCCAGGGCTACATTGTGGACTATCTTCTCTGTCAGTCTATTGGAGGCTAGCTCTGGTCTAGAGCTACATGTGGACTATCTTCTCTGTCAGTCTACTGGAGGCTAGCTCTGGTCCAGGGCTACATGTGGACTATCTTCTCTGTCAGTCTATTGGAGGCTAGCTCTGGTCCAGGGCTACATGTGGACTATCTTCTCTGTCAGTCTATTGGAGGCTAGCTCTAGTCCAGGGCTACATGTGGACTATCTTCTCTGTCAGTCTATTGGAGGCTAGCTCTGGTCCAGGGCTACATGTGGACTATCTGCCCTGTCAGTCTGTTGGAGACTAGCTCTGGTCCAGGGCTACATGTGAACTGTCTTCCGTGTTGGTCTGTTTGAGCCCACTGTTCAGGCCATTCCTACATTTCCTAGGGTCGGAAAATAATCCCTTAGCCTAGGGAAGAAAATGGATTTGCCACACGGCTACAACAGGCTACAGGTCATTGAGCATGTCATTGCAATTTATGCACTGTTCAATCTTCAGGATATATCCTCATTACATGATGCAGGATGCATCCTGACGTTTGGTAGGACAGTGGGTCGGGCATAGAGATCTTATTCAATTCCTACTGTATATGTCATTCTATGGGGTCGGGTCCTCTGTCTGACCTCCTCCAAGGTCTTAATACCCATCCTAAGAGCTGTAGACCTGGGCTGTAGACTTGGCACTGCCACCCTACTGAACAAAGTATTGGCAAAGAGATCTGTGTCCCAAATGGCACCCTTTCCCTTTATAGTGCACTACTTTTGGCCAGAGCCCTATGGACCTGGCTCTACACTATATAAAGAAAAGATTGCTATTTGGGATGCACATAAACACTCTGTGTGTTCATTGGTCTACTCTGTGCATTTCTGATAGTACAGTGATTCTACAGTTCATCAGATCATGGTGGGGCTTCTGACTCACACTCCAACAGTAGGACTGCTGGGTAATTGGAGTACAGTACATTGTCTCCTGGATGTTTGTAAACATTGTTCTTCATGTTAAGAATGAAATGAATTTTGTAAAGAGGATTGGTACAGTAACAGAAACAGGGAGCCCCCTCCGCCTCTCCCCTTCCCCCCACCACACAGTTCACAAGGGATTATATCGGTCTGCTATCGAAACTTGGCAAGAGATTCCCCTCCCCCCAATTTTTTGTTGTTGCATTTGCTGGCAGTCCCTCTTTATGCCCGGGCAGCAACTGTTGTTGGACTTTAAACGACAGATGAAGACAAGCTGATGAACAGAGCAGGGAAAGAGAGCATGATGGAGAGAAGTGAGGTCAAAGGGTGAGGTCCATAGAGAGTGGAGGAGGTAAAGAAGGAAGGAGAGAGGGAATAGAAGGAGGTTAGACTAGAATGGTTTACGTGCATTTTGGTGAGTGTTTTCTCTATTCTTCCTTATGCAGAAATGCCATCTGCATGGCTGATGAATTATAATCATGTGCGATTGTGCAGTGGAGGCTGTCTGTTTGTAAATGTGCCAGTCAGGTTCCTGACGCTGACTTCACACACCGCCATGTTGCTCTCCAGATGTGTTTATCTCTGGTGGGAGTGGGATTCATCATCCCTCTTTACACTCTGTTGGAGCTGGTGCTGCTGGTCACCTCATTGGAATACTGGAAAAGACAGACTAGGCAGACTGAGTAGTTATTAGTTGAATATTATTACAATGTATCAAACCTGATCAGATTTACATTGCTTACATAATATTGGTGTTTTTATGTAAAGGTCTTATTTGGATTGTATGTCCACCTATTGTTTTGACGATGTTTGAACCTGTCTAGTCTGATATCTGATGTTAGGCTTGATGTTCCTTCTCTGGTAGAAGTGGGGGGTTTGGTTTAAGTTGTGATGTGGGAGTGACTTCGGTGATTCTCTGGTTGACTTGAATATAATTGTGCACCATCACTCACATTGTCAGATTATGGTTGATCATTCCTATGACATGACTCTCAGATGATTGTCAGAGTGCTTTGTTACTCCGTCTCTCTCCGTTTCTCTCCGTCTCACTCTGTCTCTCTCCATCTCTCTCCGTCTCTCTCCGTCTCCCTTCGTCTCTCTCCGTCTCTCTCCGTCTCTCTCCGTCTCCCTCCGTCTCTCTCCGTCTCCCTCCGTCTCTCTCCGTCTCCCTCCGTCTCTCTCCGTCTCCCTCCGTCTCTCTCCGTCTCTCTCCGTCTCTCTCCGTCTCCCTTCGTCTCTCTCCGTCTCTCTCCGTCTCTCTCCGTCTCCCTCCGTCTCTCTCCGTCTCCCTCCGTCTCTCTCCGTCTCTCTCCGTCTCTCTCCGTCTCCCTCGTCTCTCTCCGTCTCTCTCCGTCTCTCTCCGTCTCCCTCCGTCTCTCTCCGTCTCCCTCCGTCTCTCTCCGTCTCCCTCCGTCTCTCTCCGTCTCTCTCCGTCTCCCTCCGTCTCTCTCCGTCTCTCTCCGTCTCTCTCCGTCTCCCTCCGTCTCTCTCCGTCTCTCTCCGTCTCTCTCCGTCTCCCTCCGTCTCTCTCCGTCTCCCTCCGTCTCTCTCCGTCTCTTTCCGTCTCCCTCCGTCTCCCTCCGTCTCTCTCCGTCTCCCTCCGTCTCTCTCCGTCTCTCTCCGTCTCCCTCCGTCTCTCTCCGTCTCTCTCCGTCTCTCTCCCAACTGTTTTCCATCCATCTTTCTCCACCTCCATATCCTGTATTATTCAGGTTGTGGATACATTCCTTCTCAATGTAATGACATTTATCAGACCTTAACCTGACTGATCTCTCAGATCTATGTTACTCATCTTAGTCAACAGCACCCAACGGTTTCGGTCTTTCCTTGGTATGGTGATGGTGTTAAACTGGTCTGAAAACAACTCCTCGCCTCTTCCCCCTCTGTCTTTGCAGATCTCAAGGAACCAGGTGTAAGACAACAATATGGTGTACGTTTCCCCAAGCCAATAGAAAGGCTAAGGGGAGCCACTGTGATGCTTACACCAGATGAAGAGGCATGGGGCTGTTTTCTGACCAGGCAGATGTGTTGTCACAGTACACCTCCCTCTCTCACTGTGTCCCTCTCTACCACAGACAGGATGACGAATCAGCAGCCAGTCCACCAGTCTAACAAGGCCCATTATGATGAGCCCCCCATTGTTGGAGCTGGAGTGTTGGACTTGTTGGAACCCAAACTTCCCAATAGTTTCTTGGGAACCTACTGTGGCTTCCTCATCCGAAACTCACTGCTCGTCCTCACTATACTGGGTAGGTGCCTACCTCGCTTCATGGTGGTCAACTGTCAGGAAATCAATTATTTCATCGCCTTCAGTGGTTAAAAAGTGTTACGCTGCATTTCAGCTTTCTGTATTACCTGCGCTAGCGCACTATTTTTTATATATAAACATTTTATGAAATGTTTTATTTGCCCATCCCCCTCTTCGGATGACAATAACAAACTTTCTCTCTTATTTTTTTCCCCAGCTTTCTCACACACATTTTACACACATGGCACTTCTCTCTAAGTTTTCTTCACCGTAGTTACATATCAAGAACATAGTTAGTACATACAGTGCATTCGGAAAGTATAAAGACCCCTTAAATTTTTTACATTATCAAAATTATATATTTTTCTCATCAATCTACACATAAAACTCCATAATGACAAAGCAAAAACTCATTTTTAGACGTTATTGCAAATGTATAAAAACAAAAAAATGGAAATATCACATTTACATAAGTATTCAGGTACTATACTCAGTATGTTGTTAAGGCACCTTTGGCAGCGATTACAGCCTTGAGTCTTCTTGGGTATGACGCTAAGCTTTGCACACCTGTATTTGGGAGGTTTCTCCCATTCTTCTCTGCAGATCCTCATGTTCTGTCAGGTTGGATGGTAGCGGCAATTTTCAGGTCTCCCTAGAGATATTCAGTCGGGTTCAAGTCCGGGCTCTAGCTGGGCCACTCAAGGACATTCAGAAACGTGTCCCAAAGCCACTAGTGTGTTGTCTTGGCTGTGTGCTTAGGGTTGTTGTCCTGTTGAAAGGTAAACCTTCGCCCCAGTCTGAGGTCCTGAGCGCTCTGGAACAGGTTTTCATCAAGGATCTTTCTGTACTTTTCTCCGTTCATCTTTCCCTCATTCCTGACTAGTCTCCCAGTCCCTGCCGCTGAAAAACATCCCCACAGCATGATGCTGCCACCACCATGCTTCACAGTAGGGATGGTGCCAGGTTTTCTCCAGACGTGACACTTGGCATTCAGGCCAAAGGGTTCAATCTTGGTTTAATCTGACCAGACCATCTTGTTTCTTATGATCTGAGAGTCCTTTAGGTACCTTTTGGCAAACTCCAAGCAGTCTGTCATGTGCCTTTTATTGAGGAGTGGCTTCCGTCTGGCCAGTCTATCATAAAGGCCTTATTGGTGGAGTGCTGCAGAGATGGTTGTCCTTCTGGAAGGTTCTCCCATCTCCACAGAGGAACTCTGGAGCTCTGTCAGAGTGACCATCGGGTTCTTGGTCACCTCTCTGACCAAGGCCCTTCTCCCCCGATTGCTCAATTTGGCCAGACGGACAGCTCTAGGAAGAGTCTTAGTAGTTCCAAACTTCTTCCATTTAAGAATGATGGAAGCCACTGTGGTCTTGGGGACCTTCAAAGCTGCAAAATAAATTGGTACCCTTCCCCAGATCTGTGCCTCAACACTGTCCTGTCTCGGAGCTCTACGGAAAATTCCTTCAACCTCATTGCTTGGTTTATGCCCAGACATGTACTGTCAACTGTGGGACCTTATATAGACAGGTGTGTGCCTTTCCAAATCATGTCCAATCAATTGAATTTACCACAGTTGGACTCCAATCTAGTTTTCGCTTTGTCATTATGGGGTTTTCTGTGTAGATTAATGAGGATTTTTATTTTTAATCAATTTTAGAAAAAGGCTGTAACGCAACAAAGTGTGGAAAAGGTCAAGGGGTCTGAATACTTTCCTAATGCACTGTACACATCACTTCCTGTTGGCACTAGTGTACTTATTGTAAATCCCCCTGGAATGGAAATAAAATCCAATGAGTCAGACGCTGTGATTATAAACCCTCTCAAAATGCTCTTCTGAAGCGTTTCACTGGAATCTCTTCTCTCTGCGCTCTCACGGAAGCTGTAAGGGTGACAGAGGCAATCATTGTGTGGCTGTTGTTCTTACTCCTCTACTCTGTCAACTGTAACAGGTGTAATAGCGGGGTCGCTGTTTGGGATGCTGCTGCGGTATGTTTCTATTACAGACCCCAACACCCTGATGCTGGTGTCCTTTCCTGGAGACATCCTCATGAGGATGCTGAAGATGCTCATCTTGCCCCTCATCATCTCCAGCCTCATCACAGGTACACTGTTGTAATATATACACACACACACACACACACACACACACACACACACACACACACACACACACACACACACACACACACACACTCACACACACACACACACACACACACACACACACACACACACACACACACACACACACACACACACACACACACACACACACACACAAACAGTCTTATACAGCTGACCTTGTGGGGACACACAATTCCATCCCATTCAAAATCCTATTTTCCTTAACCCCTAACCCTAAACCTAACTCTAATCCTAACCAGTACTCTTACCGTTACCCTTACCCTAACCATAACCCTAATCTTAACCATAACTCTAACCTAACTCTAACCTTAACCATAACCCTAACCATAACCCAAAAACCTTCATGTTAAACCTTACCCTAACTCCTAATTCTAACCCTAAAACTAACCCTAGCCCCAAATCCTTCAACCTTAACCCCAAATGCCCTAGAAACCCCCATGTAACCTTAACCCTAACCTTCAGTAGCACTAATTCCCCCTAGAAACCCCCATCTAACCTTCCCCTAGCATTAACCCCCATAAAACCCCTAACCCTAAACCCCCTAGAAACCCCCATCTAACCTTAACCCTAAACCCCCTAGAAACCCCCATCTAACCCTAAAACCTTAACCCCCCCTAGAAACCCCCCCTAAACCCTAACCCCCATTAACCCTAAACCCCCTAGAAACCCCCATCTAACCTTAACCCTAAACCCCCTAGAAACCCCCATCTAACCTTAACCCTAAACCCCCTAGAAACCCCCATCTAACCTTAACCCCAAATGCCCTAGAAATAGCATCGGACTAACAGAATGTCCCCAGGTGGTCAAATTTGTATTTGTTTACTACTCCTGTTGAGAATTCTGGTTCCCACAAGAATAGTTAAACACGTCCACACACCCACACACACACACACACACACACACACACACACACACACACACACACACACACACACACACACACACACACACACACACACACACACACACACACACACACACACACACACACACACACACACACGCAGATGGAAGGTGCCCTGCTCATCAGCCTGTCTCTCTCCCTCCCAGGTCTGGCTGGTCTGGATGCTCGTTCCAGTGGGAGGATGGGCTCCAGGGCCATGGTCTACTACATGTCCACTACGGTCATAGCTGCCATCCTGGGGGTCATCCTGGTCCTGGGGATCCACCCGGGAAACCCCAAACTCAGGAGCAGTCAGGAGCAGGACACGGCCCCCAAGAACCAGGAGGTCAGCAGTCTGGACGCCTTCCTGGACCTCATCAGGAACCTGTTCCCTGAAAACCTGGTGCAGGCCTGCTTCCAACAGGTAGGACCCAGACCCAGAACTAGAACTAGACCCAGACGCAGAACTAAACCCTGACCCCATCAAACAATGGATGTCCAGTTGTTATTGTGAGATTTGGACCCTATCAAAGCCTGACTTTAATGACCAGCATTGGGAATGTGTGGCTTATGGAGCAATTGTGTCCAATTCGCAATTGATTGTTACAGAGCCTTCAGGAAGCATGACACCCCTTTTCTTTCCCCATATTTTGTTGTGTTAAAAAGCGGGATTCAAATGGATTTAATTGTCTTTTTTGTCAACGATCTACACTAAATACTCTTTCATGTCAAATTAGTGCCTTACTGCAAACAGGATGCATATTTAGGAATATTTGTATCTTGTACAGGCTTCCTTCTTTTCACTCTGTTGATTAGGTTAGTATTGTGGTGTAACTACAATGTTGTTGATCCATCCTCAGTGTTCTCCTATAACAGCTCATAAACTCTGTAACTGTTTTAAATAGGCGCCCCTCTTTGCGATGCATTGGAAAACCTGATCTTTGTGGTTGAATCCATTGAGTCCATTGTTTGACATATTAAGCAAATGTTGACTTTTTAATTTATTTCGGCTTGCCATAACAAAGGGGTTGAATACTTATTGACTCAACACATTTCAGCTTTTCATTTGTAATTAATATGTAAAAATTCTTTAAATATAATTCCACTTTGACATTATGGGGTACTGTTTGTAGGCCAGTGACCAAAAATCTCTATTTAATCCATTTTAAATTCAAGCTGTGACACAACAACATGTGGAAGAAGTTAAGGGGAGCCAATACTTTCGAAGGGACTGTATATGCACAGACTAGTTGATAAAAAGGAATGGCTTATGTTATCATGGAAGTAGAGTTTTGCTTTAGAGTAGAGACGACATTAGTACTATATAGGTAGAGAACATTGAACAGAACAACATGAATTGGGGTATTTACAGTACTATATAGAGAACATCATCTCTATATTATGATCCTTCCATTTCCCAGAAAATGAGGACTTTGCAGAACAACACATGTGAGTGGTGTTAGCTGTGCAGATCCTAATTCCCTCTCTTTATTCCAAGCTTTTGTTGTTGCATTGGACATTTGATGTCTCCCTCTGAACATCTTTCCCCTTGTATTGACCAATAGCTGTTCTTGTGTTGACATTTTCACTTGACATTTTAGGAATTTGTCAGAGGCTGCTATCCAGCGCGATTTACAGTTAATGTGTTTCGCTTAAGATAGCTAAGTGAGACAAGCACATATCGTAGTCTTAATGAGAACATTTTTCCTCTGGAGAAGTTATCAGCAAAGAGTGCTAGTAGGAAAAGACAAGTGCAGGTTTGAATTTTGTATTTTTAGGGGCGAAGAGGGAGGGAATGAGAGGGAAATGTGTTATTTAAGATACTCTTTGAAGAGGTAGGGTTTCAGACGTTTTTGGAAGATGAGCAGGGACTCTACTGTCCTAGCATCAAGGGGACATGACCCTGTACCTAGGTGGCTGACCACAGGACAGAACAGGAGAGGACAGGGGAGGACAGGAGACTACAGGACAGGATAGGGCAGGACAAGACTGTGTGATTTACAAAGCAACGCTGCCTGGCAGATATGATTGCTGTTAATCCAAGCAGGCGGATCATTTTTAAGCGATAATCCAGTCCTCAATCATGTCGCAGCAGTTGCTTTCTTTTGTCCAAATCCTGTTTTTTCTCTCTCTCTCTCTCCTTATCTCTCTCATTCTCTCTCTCTCTCCTTATCTCTCTCGTTCTCTCTCTCTCCTTATCGCTCTCATTCTCTCTCTCTCTCCTTATCGCTCTCATTCTCTCTCTCTCCTTATCTCTCTCGTTCTCTCTCTCTCTCCTTATCGCTCTCATTCTCTCTCTCCTTATCTCTCTCGTTCTCTCTCTCTCTCTCCTTATCGCTCTCATTCTCTCTCTCTCCTTATCTCTCTCGTTCTCTCTCTCTCTCTCCTATCGCTCTCATTCTCTCTCTCTCCTTATCTCTCTCGTTCTCTCTCTCCTTATCGCTCTCATTCTCTCTCTCCTTATCGTTCTCATTCTCTCTCTCTCCTTATCTCTCTCATTCTCTCTCTCTCCTTATCTCTCTCATTCTCTCTCTCCTTATCTTTCTCATTCTCTCTCTCCTTGTCGCTCTCATTCTCTCTCTCTCCTTGTCGCTCTCATTCTCTCTCTCTCCTTATCGCTCTCATTCTCTCTCTCTCTCCTTATCACTCTCATTCTCTCTCTCTTCTTATCGCTCTCATTCTCTCTCTCTCCTTATCTCTCTCATTCTCTCTCTCTCCTTATCACTCTCATTCTCTCTCCCTCTTTCAAGCGTGTGTGTCTGAATGATTGGAAATACTCTGTGTTAGACTGGGTGAGGGTCAGACCTTCTGTTGGTGCTAATCTCTTTACAGCGCCACTAGGCATCTGCCTAGTGTGACTGTGTATGTGTATGTGTGTGTGTGTGTGTGTATGCGTATGCGTATGCGTGTGTGTGTGTGTGTGTGTGTGTGTGTGTGTGTGTGTGTGTGTGTGTGTGTGTGTGTGTGTGTGTGTGTGTGTGTGTGTGTGTGTGTGTGTGTGTGCTTTTGAGTGTGTGTGCGTGTGTGTGTGTGTGTGTGCAGTTCAGCCCTGGGCTTATAAGGACCCTTTCTCTCGTTGTGTGCTGTCACTGCGTTTGTCTTCGTCAGAGATTAATTGATATTGTAATTGCTTTTGCAGATCAGCCAAGAAATTGCATGACGATCCCCAGCCCTCTTTTCCATATTTCCTCTTCTCTCTCCCTCTCTCTCCCTCTCTCTCCCTCTCTCTCCCTCTCTCTCTCTCCCTCCCCCTCTCTTCTTCTCTGTCTGCATAAACATCTCTCTCATCTTTCTGGTGGTTGCTCTCTCTCTCTCTCTCTCTCTCTCTCTCTCTCTCTCTCTCTCTCTCTCTCTCTCTCTCTCTCTCTCTCTCTCTCTATTCTCCACCCCCCTCTCCACCCCACCTTTCTCTCTTTCTCTCTATTCTCCACCCCTCTCTCCACCCCACCCCACCTCTCTCTCTTTCTCTCTATTCTCCACACCACCTCTCTCTCTTTCTCTCTATTCTCCACCCCTCTCTCCACCCCACCCCACCTCTCTCTCTTTCTCTCTATTCTCCACCCCCTCTCCACCCCACCTCTCTCTCGTTCTCTCTATTCTCCACCCCACCTCTCTCTCTTTCTCTCTATTCTCCACCCCACCTCTCTCTTTCTCTCTATTCTCCACCCCACCTCTCTGTCTCTCTCTATTCTCCACCCCCTCTCCTCCACCCCACCTCTCTCTCTCTATTCTCCACCCCCTCTCCATCCCACCTCTCTCTCTTTCTCTCTATTCTCCACCCCCTCTCCACCCCACCTCTCTCTCTCTCTCTCTCTCTATTCTCCACCGCACCTCTCTCTCTATTCTCCACCCCACCTCTCTCTCTCTCTATTCTCCACCCCCTCTCCACCCCACCTCTCTCTCTCTCTCTATTCTCCACCCCCTCTCCACCCCACCCCTCGCTCTCTCTCTATTCTCCATCCCCCTCTCCACCCCATCTCTCTCTCTTTCTCTCTATTCTCCACCCCCCTCTCCACCCCACCTCTCTCTCTTTCTCTCTATTCTCCACCCCCTCTCCACACCACCTCTCTCTCTCTCTCTATTCCTCACCCCCTCTCCACCGCACCTCTCTCTCTCTATTCTCCACCCCACCTCTCTCTCTCTCTATTCTCCACCCCACCTCTCGCTCTCTCTCTATTCTCCACCCCCCTCTCCACCCCACCTCTCTCTCTTTCTCTCTATTCTCCACCCCACCCCTCTCTCTCTTTCTCTCTATTCTCCACCCCCTCTCTACCCCACCTCTCTCTCTTTCTCTCTATTCTCCACCCCACCTCTCTCTCTCTTTCTCTCTATTCTCCACCCCACCTCTCTCTCCTTCTCTCTATTCTCCACCCCCCTCTCCACCCCACCTCTCTCTCTTTCTCTCTATTCTCCACCCCCCTCTCCACCGCACCTCTCTCTCTCTCTATTCTCCACCCCACCTCTCGCTCTCTCTCTATTCTCCACCCCCTCTCCACCCCACCTCTCTCGCTTTCTCCCTATTCTCCACCCCCTCTCCACCCCACCTCTCTCTCTCTCGATTCTCCACCCCCTCTCCACCCCACCTCTCACTCTCTCTCTATTCTCCACCCCCCTCTCCACCCCACCTCTCTCTCTTTCTCTCTATTCTCCACCCCCCTCTCCACCGCACCTCTCGCTCTCTCTCTATTCTCCACCCCCTCTCCACTCCACCTCTCGCTCTCTCTCTATTCTCCCCCCACCTCTCTCTCTCTCTCTCTATTCTCCACCCCCCTCTCCACCCCACCTCTCTCTCTTTCTCTCTATTCTCCCCCCCTCTCTCCACCCCACCCCGCTCTCTCTCACTCTCGATTCTCCACCCCCTCTCCACCCCACCTCTCGCTCTCTCTCTATTCTCCACCCCACCTCTCTCTCTCTTTCTCTCTATTCTCCACCCCTCTCTCCACCCCACCCCTCTCTCTCTCACTCTCGATTCTCCACCCCCTCTCCACCCCACCTCTCGCTCTCTCTCTATTCTCCACCCCACCTCTCTCTCTTTCTCTCTATTCTCCACCCCTCTCTCCCCCACCCCACCTCGATTCTCTCTCCACCCCACATTCTCTCTATTCTCCACCCCTCTCTCCACCCCACCCCTCTCTCTCTCACTCTTGATTCTCCACCCCCTCTCCACCCCACCTCTCACTCTCTCTCTCTTCAGGTTCAAACAGTAGCAAAGAAAGTGTCAGTGATGCCCCCGAACCAGACAGAACCTGTCATAGTCAGCAAGAAGAAACTGGAGTTCAAATGGGGCATGAATGTTCTGGGTGAGAGAATACTATGGTTCTTTCCTCTCTATTCACTGACGGGGCAACAACGTCCTGTTCGGTTCAACTCTCTTTCTGTTGATTGGACGGAAGACTATTATGTTTATTTCCTTTTGTTTCATTGGTTTAGTTATATTCATCATGTATTCATCATTCATGTTGAGAGAACACATTGGTTATTTATGAACAGATGATTTAATGTTGTAATGATGTTTTCTGAAGGTTTAATTGGGTTCTTCATCACATTTGGAATGTGCATGGGGAAGATGGGAGAGAAGGGGAAGCTCATGTCAGAGTTCTTCAACATACTCAACGAGATCATCATGAAGATGGTGGGCATGATCATGTGGTACGTGTCTCTCTGTGTCTTCCTGTCTGTGTCTTCCTGTCTGGCTCCCTGTCTGTGTCTTCCTGTCTGTGTCCCTGTCTGTGTCCCTCTCTGTGTCCCTGTCTGTGTCCCTCTCTGTGTCCCTGTCTGTGTCCCTGTCTGTGTCCTTATCTGTGTCCCTGTCTGTGTCCTCCTGTCTGTGTCTTCCTGTCTGTGTCACTGTCTATGTCTTTCTGTCTGTGTCCCTGTCTGTGTCTTCCTGTCTGTGTCCCTGTCTGTGTCTTCCTGTCTGTGTCCCTGTCTGTGTCTCTGTATGGGTCCTCCTGTCTGTGTCTTCATGTCTGTGTCCTCCTGTCTGTGTCTTCCTGTCTGTGTCACTGTCTGTGTCTTTGCGTATATGTCCCTGTCTGTGTCTTCCTGTCTGTTTCTTCCTGTCTGTGTCCCTCTCTGTCCCTGTCTGTGTCTTCCTGTCTGTGTCTACCTATCTGTGTCTTCCTGTCTGTGTCCCTGTTTGTGTCTTTCTGTCTGTGTCCCTGTCTGTGTCTCTGTATGGGTCTGTTTTCCTCCAGTGGAACAGTGGCTGCAGTGCTGAAAAACATTCTATAGACAGTGATGAATTCACTGACAGTGATGAATAAGGGGAGGACTGCGTACATGAGAAAAATGGTGGGAACTGGGACCAGGGGCAGAGAGAGGATTGGAAAGGGGAGAAATATAAGGAGAAGAATTCCCAAAGACATGACAGTGTGTGGAATGCTGAGGACTAGCAGGAGTGGGAGCTGAGCAGAAGCCTTTCTGGTTCCCAGGGGGGAGAGGGTGGAACAGGTCCAGAACCTAATGAATCCACAGACAGGAAAGGAGCCACGAGCTGCTCAACAGGCCAGCACAAATCAGAGCGCAGACAGACTGATGCGGGGCGGGACAGAGGGACGTGGTGAGATCCATGTCCTTGGAGAGCGATGAAAGCCTTGATGCTTTGCAGGACAGTAGCAGACAGTCCAGTAGCACTGAAAGAGCCAGGGAAAAGAGACAGAAAGGGGGAGAGACAGAGACTTCACACGACACTGGCCAATACCACTGAGAGAGAGAAAAACACACATCCCCTCTCTCTCTCTCTCTCTCTCTCTCTCTCTCTCTCTCTCTCTCTCTCACTCTCTCTCTCTCTCTCTCTCTCTCTCTCGCTCACTCTCTCTCACTCTCTCTCTCTCTCGCTCTCTCACTCTCTCACTCTCTCTATCTCTCTCTCTCTCTCTCTCTCTCTCTCTCGCTCTCTCTCTCTCTCGCTCTCTCTTTTATTTCTGTCTCTTTCTCTCTCTCTCTCTCTCCTCTCCACCAAAAAGAAGCACATACTCAGGGGACATCTTGATGTGTGGCACATTTTCCAAGGGAACTGTGATCTCCATACCACAAACCCAATGTAAATCACCCCTTTTACACACTAAACACATGACTCACTACTAGGCCTACAGAGCTGGCCAAACAAACCGGCATGTATATACAAATAACATGTCATACACAGTACACTAAACACACTGGTCACACATAGTACACTAAACACACTGGTAATACATAGTACACTAAACACACTGGTCACACATAGTACACTAAACACACTTTGTAATACATAGTACACTAAACACACTGGTCACACATTGTACACTAAACACACTGGTCACACATAGTATACTAAACACACTGGTCACACATAGTACACTAAACACACTGGTCACACATAGTACACTAAACACACTGGTAAAACACAGATCACTAAACACACTGGTCACACATAGTACACTAAACACACTGATAATACATAGTACACTAAACACACTGGTAATACATAGTACACTACAGACACTGGTCACACACTGTACACTAAACACACTGGTCACACACAGTACACTAAACACACTGGTCACACACAGTACACTAAACACACTGGTCACACATAGTACACTAAACACACTGGTAATACACTAAACACACTGGGCACACATAGTACACTAAACACACTGGTAATACATAGTACACTAAACACACTGGTCACATATAGTACACTAAACACACTGGTCACACATAGTACACTAAACACACTGGTAATACATAGTACACTAAACACACTGGTCACACATAGTACACTAAACACACTGGTCACACATAGTACACTAAACACACTGGTAATACATAGTACACTAAACACACTGGTCACACATAGTACACTAAACACACTGGTCACAAACAGTACACTAAACACACTGGTAATACATAGTACACTAAACACACTGGTCACACATAGTACACTAAACACACTGGTAATACACTAAACACACTGGTCACACATAGTACACTAAACACACTGGTAATACATAGTACACTAAACACACTGGTCACACATAGTACACTAAACACACTGGTCACACATAGTACACTAAACACACTGGTAATACATAGTACACTAAACACACTGGTAATACATAGTACACTAAACACACTGGTAATACATAGTACACTAAACACACTGGTCACACATAGTACACTAAACACACTGGTAATACATAGTACACTAAACACACTGGTAATACATAGTACACTACACACACTGGTCACACACTGTACACTAAACACACTGGTCACACACAGTACACTAAACACACTGGTCACACACAGTACACTAAACACACTGGTAATACATAGTACACTAAACACACTGGTAATACATAGTACACTAAACACACTGGTCACACATAGTACACTAAACACACTGGTAATACATAGTACACTACACACACTGGTCACACACTGTACACTAAACACACTGGTCACACATAGTACACTAAACACACTGGTCACACATAGTACACTAAACACACTGGTAATACATAGTACACTAAACACACTGGTAATACATAGTACAATAAACACACTGGTCACACATAGTACACTAAACACACTGGTAATACACAGTACACTAAACACACTGGTCACAAATAGTACACTAAACACACTGGTCACACATAGTACACTAAACACACTGGTAATACACAGTACACTAAACACACTGGTCACACATAGTACACTAAACACACTGGTAATACATAGTACACTAAACACACTGGTAATACATAGTACACTAAACACACTGGTCACACATAGTACACTAAACACACTGGTCACACACAGTACACTAAACACACTGGTAATACATAGTACACTAAACACACTGGTCACACATAGTACACTAAACACACTGGTAATACACTAAACACACTGGTACACATAAACTAAACACACTGGTAATACGTAGTACACTAAACACACTGGTAATACGTAGTACACTAAACACACTGGTCACACATAGTACACTAAACACACTGGTAATACATAGTACACTAAACACACTGGTCACACATAATACACTAAACACACTGGTAATACATAGTACACGAAACACACTGGTCACACATAGTACACTAAACACACTGGTCACACATAGTAAACTAAACACACTGGTAATACACAGTACACTAAACACACTGGTCACACATAGTACACTAAACACACTGGTAATACATAGTACACTAAACACACTGGTAATACATAGTACACTAAACACACTGGTAATACATAGTACACTAAACACACTGGTCACACATAGTACACTAAACACACTGGTAATACATAGTACACTAAACACACTGGTAATACATAGTACACTAAACACACTGGTCACACATAGTACACTAAACACACTGGTCACACATAGTACACTAAACACACTGGTCACACATAGTACACTAAACACACTGGTCACACATAGTACACTAAACACACTGGTCACACATAGTACACTAAACACACTGGTAATACATAGTACACTAAACACACTGGTCACACATAGTACACTAAACACACTGGTAATACATAGTACACTAAACACACTGGTCAGACATAGTACACTAAACACACTGGTCACACATAGTACACTAAACACACCTTGTAGTACACTAAACACACTGGTCACACATAGTACACTAAACACACTGGTAATACATAGTACACTAAACACACTGATCACACATAGTACACTAAACACACTGGTAATACATAGTACACTAAACACACTGGTCCCACATAGTACACTAAACACACTGGTAATACATAGTACACTAAACACACTGGTCACACATAGTATACTAAACACACTGGTCACACATAGTATACTAAACACACTGGTAGTACATAGTACACTAAACACACTGGTCACACATAGTACACTAAACACACTGGTAATACATAGTACACTAAACACACTGGTCACACATAGTACACTAAACACACTGGTAATACATAGTACACTAAACACACTGGTCACACATAGTACACTAAACACACTGGTAATACATAGTACACTAAACACACTGGTCACACATAGTACACTAAACACACTGGTAATACATAGTACACTAAACACACTGGTCACACATAGTACACTAAACACACTGGTCACACATAGTACACTAAACACACTGGTCACACATAGTACACTAAACACACTGGTAATACATAGTACACTAAACACACTGGTAATACACTAAACACACTGGGCACACATAGTACACTAAACACACTGGTAATACAAAGTACACTAAACACACTGGTCACACAGTTCCATAAACACACTGGTAATACATAGTACACTAAACACACTGGTCACACATAGTACACTAAACACACTGGTAATACACAGTACACTAAACACACTGGTCACACATAGTACACTAAACACACTGGTAAAACACAGATCACTAAACACACTGGTCACACATAGTACACTAAACACACTGATAATACATAGTACACTAAATACACTGGTAATACATAGTACACTACAGACACTGGTCACACACTAACACACAAACTGGTCACACACAGTACACTAAACACACTGGTCACACACACTAAACACACTGGTACAAATAGTACACTAAACACACTGGTAATACACTAAACACACTGGGCACACATAGTACACTAAACACACTGGTAATACATAGTACACTAAACACACTGGTCACACATAGTACACTAAACACACTGGTCACACATAGTACACTAAACACACTGGTAATACACATTACACTAAACACACTGGTAATACACAGTACACTAAACACACTGGTCACACATAGTACACTAAACACACTGGTAATACATAGTACACTAAACACACTGGTAATACATAGTACACTACACACACTGGTCACACACTGTACACTAAACACACTGGTCACAAACAGTACACTAAACACACTGGTAATACATAGTACACTAAACACACTGGTCACACATAGTACACTAAACACACTGGTAATACACTAAACACACTGAGCACGCATAGTACACTAAACACACTGGTAATACATAGTACACTAAACACACTGGTCACACATAGTACACTAAACACACTGGTCACACATAGTACACTAAACACACTGGTAATACATAGTACACTAAACACACTGGTAATACACATTACACTAAACACACTGGTAATACACAGTACACTAAACACACTGGTCACACATAGTACACTAAACACACTGGTAATACATAGTACACTAAACACACTGGTAATACATAGTACACTACACACACTGGTCACACACTGTACACTAAACACACTGGTCACACACAGTACACTAAACACACTGGTCACACACAGTACACTAAACACACTGGTAAACACACTAAACACACTGGTAATACATAGTACACTAAACACACTGGTCACACATAGTACACTAAACACACTGGTCATACATAGTACACTAAACACACTGGTCACACATAGTACACTAAACACACTGGTCACACATAGTACACTAAACACACTGGTCACACATAGTACACTAAACACACTGGTAATACATAGTACACTAAACACACTGGTAATACATAGTACACTAAACACACTGGTCACACATAGTACACTAAACACACTGGTAATACACTAAACACACTGGTCACACATAGTACACTAAACACACTGGTCACACATAGTACACTAAACACACTGGTAATACATAGTACACTAAACACACTGGTAATACATAGTACACTAAACACACTGGTCACACATAGTACACTAAACACACTGGTCACACATAGTACACTAAACACACTGGTACACACTAAACACACTGGTCACACATAGTACACTAAACACACTGGTAATACATAGTACACTAAACACACTGGTAATACATAGTACACTAAAAACACTGGTCACACATAGTACACTAAACACACTGGTCACACACAGTACACTAAACACACTGGTAATACATAGTACACTAAACACACTGGTCACACATAGTACACTAAACACACTGGTAATACACTAAACACACTGGTCACACATAGTACACTAAACACACTGGTAATACGTAGTACACTAAACACACTGGTAATACGTAGTACACTAAACACACTGGTCACACATAGTACACTAAACACACAGGTCACACATAATACACTAAACACACTGGTAATACATAGTACACGAAACACACTGGTCACACATAGTACGCTAAACACACTGGTCACACATAGTAAACTAAACACACTGGTAATACACAGTACACTAAACACACTGGTCACACATAGTACACTAAACACACTGATAATACATAGTACACTAAACACACTGGTAATACATAGTACACTAAACACACTGGTAATACATAGTACACTAAACACACTGGTCACACATAGTACACTAAACACACTGGTAATACATAGTACACTAAACACACAGGTAATACATAGTACACTAAACACAATGGTCACACAAAGTACACTAAACACACTGGTCACACATAGTACACTAAACACACTGGTAATACATAGTACACTAAACACACTGGTCACACACAGTACACTAAACACACTGGTCACACATAGTACACTAAACACACTGGTAATACATAGTACACTAAACACACTGGTCACACACAGTACACTAAACACACTGGTAATACATAGTACACTAAACACACTGGTCACACACAGTACACTAAACACACTGGTCACACATAGTACACTAAACACACCTTGTAATACATAGTACACTAAACACACTGGTCACACATAGTACACTAAACACACTGGTAATACATAGTACACTAAACACACTGATCACACATAGTACACTAAACACACTGGTAATACATAGTACACTAAACACACTGGTCCCACATAGTACACTAAACACACTGGTAATACATAGTACACTAAACACACTGGTCACACATAGTATACTAAACACACTGGTCACACATAGTATACTAAACACACTGGTAATACATAGTACACTAAACACACTGGTCACACATAGTACACTAAACACACTTTGTAATACATAGTACACTAAACACACTGGTCACACATAGTACACTAAACACACTGGTAATACATAGTACACTAAACACACTGGTCACACATAGTACACTAAACACACTGGTAATACATAGTACACTAAACACACTGGTCACACATAGTACACTAAGCACACTGGTAATACATAGTACACTAAACACACTGGTCACACATAGTACACTAAACACACTGGTCACACATAGTACACTAAACACACTGGTCACACATAGTACACTAAACACACTGGTAATACACAGTACACTAAACACACTGGTAATACACTAAACACACTGGGCACACATAGTACACTAAACACACTGGTAATACAAAGTACACTAAACACACTGGTCACACAGTTCCATAAACACACTGGTAATACATAGTACACTAAACACACTGGTCACACATAGTACACTAAACACACTGGTAATACACAGTACACTAAACACACTGGTCACACATAGTACACTAAACACACTGGTAAAACACAGTACACTAAACACACTGGTCACACATAGTACACTAAACACACTGATAATACATAGTACACTAAATACACTGGTAATACATAGTACACTACAGACACTGGTCACACACTGTACACTAAACACACTGGTCACACACAGTACACTAAACACACTGGTCACACACAGTACACTAAACACACTGGTCACAAATAGTACACTAAACACACTGGTAATACACTAAACACACTGGGCACACATAGTACACTAAACACACTGGTAATACATAGTACACTAAACACACTGGTCACACATAGTACACTAAACACACTGGTCACACATAGTACACTAAACACACTGGTACACATAACTAAACACACTGGTAATACACAGTACACTAAACACACTGGTCACACATAGTACACTAAACACACTGGTAATACATAGTACACTAAACACACTGGTAATACATAGTACACTAAACACACTGGTCACACACTAGTACACTAAACACACTGGTCACACATAGTACACTAAACACACTGGTAATACATAGTACACTAAACACACTGGTCACACATAGTACACTAAACACACTGGTAATACACTAAACACACTGAGCACACATAGTACACTAAACACACTGGTAATACATAGTACACTAAACACACTGGTCACACATAGTACACTAAACACACTGGTCACACATAGTACACTAAACACACTGGTAATATATAGTACACTAAACACACTGGTAATACACATTACACTAAACACACTGGTAATACACAGTACACTAAACACACTGGTCACACATAGTACACTAAACACACTGGTAATACATAGTACACTAAACACACTGGTAATACATAGTACACTAAACACACTGGTCACACATAGTACACTAAACACACTGGTCACACATAGTACACTAAACACACTGGTCACACACAGTACACTAAACACACTGGTAATACATAGTACACTAAACACACTGGTAATACATAGTACAATAAACACACTGGTCACACATAGTACACTAAACACACTGGTAATACATAGTACACTACACACACTGGTCACACACTGTACACTAAACACACTGGTCACACATAGTACACTAAACACACTGGTCACACATAGTACACTAAACACACTGGTAATACATAGTACACTAAACACACTGGTAATACATAGTACACTAAACACACTGGTCACACATAGTACACTAAACACACTGGTCACACATAGTACACTAAACACACTGGTCACACATAGTACACTAAACACACTGGTCACACATAGTACACTAAACACACTGGTAATACATAGTACACTAAACACACTGGTCACACATAGTACACTAAACACACTGGTACACACTAAACACACTGGTAATACATAGTACACTAAACACACTGGTCACACATAGTACACTAAACACACTGGTCACACATAGTACACTAAACACACTGGTAATACATAGTACACTAAACACACTGGTCACACATAGTACACTAAACACACTGGTAATACACACTAAACACACTGGTCACACATAGTACACTAAACACACTGGTAATACATAGTATAGTACACTAAACACACTGGTAATACATAGTACACTAAACACACTGGTCACACATAGTACACTAAACACACTGGTCACACATAGTACACTAAACACACTGGTAATACATAGTACACTAAACACACTGGTCACACATAGTACACTAAACACACTGGTCACACATAGTACACTAAACACACTGGTAATACACAGTAAACTAAACACACTGGTCACACATAGTACACTAAACACACTGGTCACACTACACACTGGTATACATAGTACACTAAACACACTGGTAATACATAGTACACTAAACACACTGGTCACACATAGTACACTAAACACACTGGTAATACATAGTACACTAAACACACTGGTAATACACACTAAACACACTGGTCACACATAGTACACTAAACACACTGGTCACACATAGTACACTAAACACACTGGTAATACATAGTACACTAAACACACTGGTCACACATAGTACACTACTAAACACACTGGTCACACATAGTACACTAAACACACTGGTAATACATAGTACACTAAACACACTGGTCACACATAGTACACTAAACACACTGGTAATACATAGTACACTAAACACACTGGTCACACATAGTACAATAAACACACTGGTCACACACAGTACACTAAACACACTGGTAATATATAGTACACTAAACACACTGGTCACACATAGTACACTAAACACACTGGTAATACATAGTACACTAAACACACTGGTCACACATAGTACACTAAACACACTGGTAATACATAGTACACTAAACACACTGGTCACACATAGTACACTAAACACACTGGTAATACATAGTACACTAAACACACTGGTCACACATAGTACACTAAACACACTGGTCACACATAGTATACACTAAACACACTGGTAATACATAGTACACTAAACACACTGGTCACACATAGTACACTAAACACACTGGTAATACATAGTACACTAAACACACTGGTCACACATAGTACACTAAACACACTGGTAATACATAGTACACTAAACACACTGGTCACACATAGTACACTAAACACACTGGTAACACTACATAGTACACTAAACACACTGGTCACACATAGTACACTAAACACACTGGTAATACATAGTACACTAAACACACTGGTCACACATAGTACACTAAACACACTGGTAATACATAGTACACTAAACACTAAACACACTGGTAACACATAGTACACTAAACACACTGGTAATACATAGTACACTAAACACACTAAACACACTGGTCACACATAGTACACTAAACACACTGGTCACACATAGTACACTAAACACACTGGTAATACACAGTACACTAAACACACTGGTCACACATAGTACACTAAACACACTGGTAATACACATTACATTAAACACACTGGTAATACACAGTACACTAAACACACTGGTCACACATAGTACACTAAACACACTGGCAATACATAGTACACTAAACACACTGGTAATACATAGTACACTAAACACACTGGTAATACATAGTACACTAAACACACTGGTCACACATAGTACACTAAACACACTGGTCACACATAGTACACTAAACACACTGGTAATACATAGTACACTAAACACACTGGTCACACATAGTACACTAAACACACTGGTAATACATAGTACACTAAACACACTGGTCACACATAGTACACTAAACACACTGGTCACACATAGTACACTAAACACACTGGTCACACATAAACTAAACACTGGTCACACATAGTACACTAAACACACTGGTAATACATAGTACACTAAACACACTGATCACACATAGTACACTAAACACACTGGTAATACATAGTACACTAAACACACTGTACACTAAACACACTGTTCACACATAGTACACTAAACACACTGTACACTAAACACACTGGTCACACATAGTAAACTAAACACACTGGTAATACATAGTACACTAAACACACTGTACACTAAACACACTGGTCACACATAGTACACTAAACACACTGGTCACACATAGTACACTAAACACACTGGTCACACATAGTACACTAAACACACTGGTAATACATAGTACACTAAACACACTGATCACACATAGTACACTAAACACACTGGTAATACATAGTACACTAAACACACTGTACACTAAACACACTGTTCACACATAGTACACTAAACACACTGTACACTAAACACACTGGTCACACATAGTAAACTAAACACACTGGTAATACATAGTACACTCAACACATTGGTCACACATAGTACACTAAACACACTGGTCACACATAGTACACTAAACACACTGGTCACACATAGTACACTAAACACACTGGTCACACATAGTACACTAAACACACTTTGTAATACATAGTACACTAAACACACTGGTCACACATAGTATACTAAACACACTGGTAGTACATAGTACACTAAACACACTGGTCACACATAGTACACTAAACACACTGGTAATACATAGTACACGAAACACACTGGTCACACATAGTACACTAAGCACACTGGTAATACATAGTACACTAAACACACTGGTCACACATAGTACACTAAACACACTGGTCACACATAGTACACTAAACACACTGGTCACACATAGTACACTAAACACACTGGTAATACATAGTACACTAAACACACTGGTCACACATAGTACACTAAACACACTGGTAATACATAGTACACTAAACACACTGGTAATACATAGTACACTAAACACACTGGTCACACATAGTACACTAAACACACTGGTCACACATAGTACACTAAACACACTGGTAATACATAGTACACTAAACACACTGGTAATACATAGTACACTAAACACACTGGTCACACATAGTACACTAAACACACTGGTCACACATAGTACACTAAACACACTGGTCACACATAGTACACTAAACACACTGGTCACACATAGTACACTAAACACACTTACATAGTACACTAAACACACTGGTAATACATAGTACACTAAACACACTGGTCACACATAGTACACTAAACACACTGGTAATACATAGTACACTAAACACACTGGTCACACATAGTACACTAAACACACTGGTAATACATAGTACACTAAACACACTGGTCACACATAGTACACTAAACACACTGGTCACACATAGTACACTAAACACACTGGTAATACATAGTACACTAAACACACTGGTCATACATAGTACACTAAACACACTGGTAAAACATAGTACACTAAACACACTGGTCACACATAGTACACTAAACACACTGGTCACACATAGTACACTAAACACACTGGTCACACATAGTACACTAAACACACTGGTAATACATAGTACACTAAACACACTGATCACACATAGTACACTAAACACACTGGTAATACATAGTACACTAAACACACTGTACACTAAACACACTGGTCACACATAGTACGCTAAA
Organism: Oncorhynchus masou masou; assembly: GCF_036934945.1. Lineage (NCBI taxonomy): Eukaryota > Metazoa > Chordata > Actinopteri > Salmoniformes > Salmonidae > Oncorhynchus > Oncorhynchus masou. The sequence goes on along the minus strand of NC_088225.1, from coordinate 17,385,535 downwards.
CACACTGGTCACACATAGTACACTAAACACACTGGTAATACACAGTACACTAAACACACTGGTCACACATAGTACACTAAACACACTGGTAATACATAGTACACTAAACACACTGGTCACACATAGTACACTAAACACACTGGTCACACACAGTACACTAAACACACTGGTCACACACAGTACACTAAACACACTGGTCACACACAGTACACTAAACACACTGGTAATACATAGTACACTAAACACACTGGTCACACATAGTACACTAAACACACTGGTAATACACTAAACACACTGGTCACACATAGTACACTAAACACACTGGTAATACATAGTACACTAAACACACTGGTAATACGTAGTACACTAAACACACTGGTCACACATAGTACACTAAACACACTGGTAATACACAGTACACTAAACACACTGGTCACACATAGTACACTAAACACACTGGTCACACATAGTACACTAAACACACTGGTAATACACTAAACACACTGGTCACACATAGTACACTAAACACACTGGTAATACATAGTACACTAAACACACTGGTCACACATAGTACACTAAACACACTGGTCACACATAGTACACTAAACACACTGGTAATACATAGTACACTAAACACACTGGTCACACATAGTACACTAAACACACTGGTCACATAGTACACTAAACACACTGGTACACATAGTACACTAAACACACTGGTAAACACAAACACACTGGTAATACATAGTACACTAAACACACTGGTCACACATAGTACACTAAACACACTGGTAATACACAGTACACTAAACACACTGGTCACACATAACACTAAACACACTGGTAATACACATACACTAAACACACTGGTAATACATAGTACACTAAACACACTGGTCACACATAGTACACTAAACACACTGGTCAATACATAGTACACTAAACACACTGGTAATACATAGTACACTAAACACACTGGTAATACATAGTACACTAAACACACTGGTCACACATAGTACACTAAACACACTGGTCACACATAGTACACTAAACACACTGGTAATACATAGTACACTAAACACACTGATCACACATAGTACACTAAACACACTGGTAATACATAGTACACTAAACACACTGGTCACATAGTACACTAAACACACTGGTCACACATAGTACGCTAAACACACTGGTCACACACAGTACACTAAACACACTGGTCACACATAGTACACTAAACACACTGGTCACACATAACACTAAACACACTGGTCACACATAGTACACTAAACACACTGGTAATACATAGTACACTAAACACACTGGTCACACATAGTACACTAAACACACTGGTAATACACATAGTACACTAAACACACTGGTCACACATAGTACACTAAACACACTGTACACTAAACACACTGGTCACACATAGTACACTAAACACACTGGTAATACATAGTACACTAAACACACTGGTCACACATAGTACACTAAACACACTGGTCACACATAGTACACTAAACACACTGTACACATAGTACACTAAACACACTGGTCACACATAGTACACTAAACACACTGGTAATACATAGTACACTAAACACACTGGTCACACATAGTACACTAAACACACTGGTAATACACACACTAAACACACTGTACACTAAACACACTGGTACACTAAACACACTGTACACTAAACACACTGGTCACACATAGTACACTAAACACACTGGTAATACATAGTACACTAAACACACTGATCACACATAGTACACTAAACACACTGGTCACACATAGTACACTAAACACACTGTACACTAAACACACTGGTCACACATAGTACACTAAACACACTGGTCACACATAGTACACTAAACACACTTTGTAATACACAGTACACTAAACACACTGGTCACACATAGTACACTAAACACACTGGTAATACATAGTACACTAAACACACTGGTAATACATAGTACACTAAACACACTGGTCACACACAGTACACTAAACACACTGGTCACACACAGTACATTAAACACACTGGTCACACACAGTACACTAAACACACTGGTAATACATAGTACACTAAACACACTGGTCACACATAGTACACTAAACACACTGGTAATACACTAAACACACTGGTCACACATAGTACACTAAACACACTGGTAATACACAGTACACTAAACACACTGGTCACACATAGTACACTAAACACACTGGTCACACATAGTACACTAAACACACTGGTCACACATAGTACACTAAACACACTGGTCACACATAGTACACTAAACACACTGGTAATACATAGTACACTAAACACACTGGTAATACATAGTACACTAAACACACTGGTCACACATAGTACACTAAACACACTGGTCACACATAGTACACTAAACACACTGGTAATACATAGTACACTAAACACACTGGTCACACATAGTACACTAAACACACTGGTACACTAAACACACTGGTAATACACTAAACACACTGGTCACACATAGTACACTAAACACACTGGTAATACATAGTACACTAAACACACTGGTAATACAGTACACTAAACACACTGGTCACACATAGTACACTAAACACACTGGTAATACACTAAACACACTGGTAATACATAGTACACTAAACACACTGGTCACACATAGTACACTAAACACACTGGTCACACATAGTACACTAAACACACTGGTAATACATAGTACACTAAACACACTGGTCACACATAGTACACTAAACACACTGGTAATACATAGTACACTAAACACACTGGTAATACATAGTACACTAAACACACTGGTAATACATAGTACACTAAACACACTGGTCACACATAGTACACTAAACACACTGGTCACATACATAGTACACTAAACACACTGGTAATACATAGTACACTAAACACACTGGTCACACATAGTACACTAAACACACTGGTCACACATAGTACACTAAACACACTGGTAATACATAGTACACTAAACACACTGGTCACACATAGTACACTAAACACACTGGTCACACATAGTACACTAAACACACTGGTAATACATAGTACACTAAACACACTGGTCACACATAGTACACTAAACACACTGGTAATACATAGTACACTAAACACACTGGTCACACATAGTACACTAAACACACTGGTCACACATAGTACACTAAACACACTGGTAATACATAGTACACTAAACACACTGGTCACACATAGTACACTAAACACACTGGTAATACATAGTACACTAAACACACTGGTCACACATAGTACACTAAACACACTGGTCACACATAGTACACTAAACACACTGGTCACACATAGTACACTAAACACACTGGTAATACATAGTACACTAAACACACTGGTCACACATAGTACACTAAACACACTGGTCACACATAGTACACTAAACACACTGGTAATACATAGTACACTAAACACACTGGTCACACATAGTACACTAAACACACTGGTAATACATAGTACACTAAACACACTGGTCACACATAGTACACTAAACACACTGGTCACACATAGTACACTAAACACACTGGTCACACATAGTACACTAAACACACTGGTAATACATAGTACACTAAACACACTGGTCACACATAGTACACTAAACACACTGGTAATACATAGTACACTAAACACACTGGTCACACATAGTACACTAAACACACTGGTCACACATACACTAAACACACTGGTAAACATAGTACACTAAACACACTGGTACACATAGTACACTAAACACACTGGTAATACATACTAAACACACTGGTACACTAAACACACTGGTAATACATAGTACACTAAACACACTGGTCACACATAGTACACTAAACACACTGGTAATACACACTAAACACACTACACTAAACACACTGGTCACACATAGTACACTAAACACACTGGTAATACACTACACTAAACACACTGGTAATACACAGTACACTAAACACACTGGTCACACATAAACACTAAACACACTGGTCATACATAGTACACTAAACACACTGGTAATACATAGTACACTAAACACACTGGTAATACATAGTACACTAAACACACTGGTCACACATAGTACACTAAACACACTGGTCACACATAGTACACTAAACACACTGGTCACACATAGTACACTAAACACACTGGTCACACATAGTACACTAAACACACTGGTAATACATAGTACACTAAACACACTGGTCACACATAGTACACTAAACACACTGGTCACACATAGTACACTAAACACACTGGTCACACATAGTACACTAAACACACTGGTCACACATAGTACACTAAACACACTGGTAATACATAGTACACTAAACACACTGATCACACATAGTACACTAAACACACTGGTAATACATAGTACACTAAACACACTGTACACTAAACACACTGTTCACACATAGTACACTAAACACACTGTACACTAAACACACTGGTCACACATAGTACACTAAACACACTGGTAATACATAGTACACTAAACACACTGGTCACACATAGTACACTAAACACACTGGTCACACATAGTACACTAAACACACTGGTCACATACATAGTACACTAAACACACTGGTCACACATAGTACACTAAACACACTGGTCACACATAGTACACTAAACACACTGGTCACACATAGTACACTAAACACACTGGTAAATACACAGTACACTAAACACACTGGTAATACATAGTACACTAAACACACTGTACACTAAACACACTGGTCACACATAGTAAACTAAACACACTGGTAATACATAGTACACTCAACACATTGGTCACACATAGTACACTAAACACACTGGTCACACATAGTACACTAAACACACTGGTCACACATAGTACACTAAACACACTGGTCACACATAGTACACTAAACACACTGGTAATACATAGTACACTAAACACACTGGTCACACATAGTACACTAAACACACTGGTAATACATAGTACACTAAACACACTGGTCACACATAGTACACTAAACACACTGGTAATACATAGTACACTAAACACACTGGTCACACATAGTACACTAAACACACTGGTAATACATAGTACACTAAACACACTGGTCACACATAGTACACTAAACACACTGGTCACACATAGTACACTAAACACACTGGTCACACATAGTACACTAAACACACTGGTAAACACACACTGGTCACACATAGTACACTAAACACACTGGTACACATAGTACACTAAACACACTGGTAATACATAGTACACTAAACACACTGGTCACACATAGTACACTAAACACACTGGTCACACATAGTACACTAAACACACTGGTAATACATAGTACACTAAACACACTGGTCACACATAGTACACTAAACACACTGGTCACACATAGTACACTAAACACACTGGTACACATAAACACACTGGTCACACATAGTACACTAAACACACTGGTCACACATAGTACACTAAACACACTGGTAATACATAGTACACTAAACACACTGGTAATACATAGTACACTAAACACACTGGTCACACATAGTACACTAAACACACTGGTAATACATAGTACACTAAACACACTGGTAATACATAGTACACTAAACACACTGGTAATACATAGTACACTAAACACACTGGTCACACATAGTACACTAAACACACTGGTCACACATAGTACACTAAACACACTGGTAATACATAGTACACTAAACACACTGGTAATACATAGTACACTAAACACACTGGTAACACATAGTACACTAAACACACTGGTCACACATAGTACACTAAACACACTGGTCACACATAGTACACTAAACACACTGGTCACACATAGTACACTAAACACACTGGTAATACATAGTACACTAAACACACTGGTCACACATAGTACACTAAACACACTGGTAATACACTAAACACACTGGTCACACATAGTACACTAAACACACTGGTAATACATAGTACACTAAACACACTGGTCACACATAGTACACTAAACACACTGGTCACACATAGTACACTAAACACACTGGTAATACATAGTACACTAAACACACTGGTCACACATAGTACACTAAACACACTGGTCACACATAGTACACTAAACACACTGGTCACACATAGTACACTAAACACACTGGTAATACATAGTACACTAAACACACTGGTCACACATAGTACACTAAACACACTGGTAATACATAGTACACTAAACACACTGGTCACACATAGTACACTAAACACACTGGTCACACTGTACACTAAACACACTGGTCACACATAGTACACTAAACACACTGGTAATACATAGTACACGAAACACACTGGTCACACATAGTACACTAAGCACACTGGTAATACATAGTACACTAAACACACTGGTCACACATAGTATACTAAACACACTGGTCACACATAGTACACTAAACACACTGGTCACACATAGTACACTAAACACACTGGTAATACACAGTACACTAAACACACTGGTCACACATAGTACACTAAACACACTGATAATACATAGTACACTAAACACACTGGTAATACATAGTACACTAAACACACTGGTCACACATAGTACACTAAACACACTGGTCACACACAGTACATAAACACACTGGTCACACACAGTACACTAAACACACTGGTAATACATAGTACACTAAACACACTGGTCACACATAGTACACTAAACACACTGGTAATACACTAAACACACTGGTCACACATAGTACACTAAACACACTGGTAATACATAGTACACTAAACACACTGGTAATACATAGTACACTAAACACACTGGTCACACATAGTACACTAAACACACTGGTAATACACAGTACACTAAACACACTGGTCACACATAGTACACTAAACACACTGGTCACACATAGTACACTAAACACACTGGTAATACACTAAACACACTGGTCACACATAGTACACTAAACACACTGGTAATACATAGTACACTAAACACACTGGTCACACATAGTACACTAAACACACTGGTCACAAACAGTACACTATACACACTGGTAATACATAGTACACTAAACACACTGGTCACACATAGTACACTAAACACACTGGTAATACACTAAACACACTGGTCACACTAAACAAACACACTGGTAATACACTAAAAACACACTGGTCACACATAGTACACTAAACACACTGGTCACACATAGTACACTAAACACACTGGTCACACATAGTACACTAAACACACTGGTCACACATAGTACACTAAACACACTGGTAATACATAGTACACTAAACACACTGGTCACACATAGTACACTAAACACACTGGTCACACATAGTACACTAAACACACTGGTAATACATAGTACACTAAACACACTGGTAATACATAGTACACTAAACACACTGTACACTAAACACACTGGTCACACATAGTACACTAAACACACTGGTCACACATAGTACACTAAACACACTGGTAATACATAGTACACTAAACACACTGGTCACACATAGTACACTAAACACACTGGTAATACATAGTACACTAAACACACTGGTCACACATAGTACACTAAACACACTGGTCACACACAGTACACTAAACACACTGGTCACACATAGTACACTAAACACACTGGTCACACACAGTACACTAAACATACTGGTAATATATAGTACACTAAACACACTGGTCACACATAGTACACTAAACACACTGGTCACACATAGTACACTAAACACACTGGTAATACATAGTACACTAAACACACTGGTCACACATAGTACACTAAACACACTGGTCACACATAGTACACTAAACACACTGGTAATACATAGTACACTAAACAGACTGGTCACACACAGTACACTAAACACACTGGTAATACACAATACACTAAACACACTTGTAATACACAGTACACTAAACACACTGGTCACACATAGTACACTAAACACACTGGTAATACATAGTACACTAAACACACTGGTCACACATAGTACACTAAACACACTGGTCACACATAGTACACTAAACACACTGGTAATACATAGTACACTAAACACACTGGTCACACATAGTACACTAAACACACTGGTCACACACAGTACACTAAACATACTGGTAATATATAGTACACTAAACACACTGGTCACACATAGTACACTAAACACACTGGTCACACATAGTACACTAAACACACTGGTAATACATAGTACACTAAACACACTGGTCACACACAGTACACTAAACACACTGGTCACACATAGTACACTAAACACACTGGTAATACATAGTACACTAAACAGACTGGTCACACACAGTACACTAAACACACTGGTAATACACAATACACTAAACACACTTGTAATACACAGTACACTAAACACACTGGTCACACATAGTACACTAAACACACTGGTAATACATAGTACACTAAACACACTGGTAATACATAGTACACTAAACACACTGGTCACACATAGTACACTAAACACACTGGTCACACACAGTACACTAAACACACTGGTCACACATAGTACACTAAACACACTGGTCACACACAGTACACTAAACACACTGGTCACACACAGTACACTAAACACACTGGTAATACATAGTACACTAAACACACTGGTCACACATAGTACACTAAACACACTGGTAATACACTAAACACACTGGTCACACATAGTACACTAAACACACTGGTAATACATAGTACACTAAACACACTGGTAATACGTAGTACACTAAACACACTGGTCACACATAGTACACTAAACACACTGGTAATACACAGTACACTAAACACACTGGTCACACATAGTACACTAAACACACTGGTCACACATAGTACACTAAACACACTGGTAATACACTAAACACACTGGTCACACATAGTACACTAAACACACTGGTAATACATAGTACACTAAACACACTGGTCACACATAGTACACTAAACACACTGGTCACAAACAGTACACTAAACACACTGGTAATACATAGTACACTAAACACACTGGTCACACATAGTACACTAAACACACTGGTCACACATAGTACACTAAACACACTGGTCACACATAGTACACTAAACACACTGGTCACACATAGTACACTAAACACACACATAGTACACTAAACACACTGGTCACACATAGTACACTAAACACACTGGTCACACATAGTACACTAAACACACTGGTAATACATAGTACACTAAACACACTGGTCACACATAGTACACTAAACACACTGGTAATACATAGTACACTAAACACACTGGTAATACATAGTACACTAAACACACTGGTCACACATAGTACACTAAACACACTGGTAAACACACACTGGTCACACATAGTACACTAAACACACTGGTCACACATAGTACACTAAACACACTGGTCACACATAGTACACTAAACACACTGGTAATACATAGTACACTAAACACACTGGTCACACATAGTACACTAAACACACTGGTCACACATAGTACACTAAACACACTGGTAATACATAGTACACTAAACACACTGGTCACACATAGTACACTAAACACACTGGTAATACATAGTACACTAAACACACTGGTCACACATAGTACACTAAACACACTGGTCACACATAGTACACTAAACACACTGGTAATACATAGTACACTAAACACACTGGTAATACATAGTACACTAAACACACTGGTCACACATAGTACACTAAACACACTGGTCACACATAGTACACTAAACACACTGGTCACACAACAGTACACTAAACACACTGGTCACACATAGTACACTAAACACACTGGTCACACATAGTACACTAAACACACTGGTCACACATAGTACACTAAACACACTAACACTAAACACACTGGTACTAAACACACTGGTCACACTAAACACACTGGTCACACATAGTACACTAAACACACTGGTATAGTACACTAAACACACTGGTAATACATAGTACACTAAACACACTGGTCACACATAGTACACTAAACACACTGGTAATACACAGTACACTAAACACACTGGTACACATAGTACACTAAACACACTGGTCACACATAGTACACTAAACACACTGGTAATACACTAAACACACTGGTCACACATAGTACACTAAACACACTGGTCACACATAGTACACTAAACACACTGGTCACACATAGTACACTAAACACACTGGTCACACTAAACACACTGGTACACACTAAACACACTGGTCACACATAGTACACTAAACACACTGGTAAACACAAACACACTGGTAATACATAGTACACTAAACACACTGGTCACACATAGTACACTAAACACACTGGTAATACATAGTACACTAAACACACTGGTAATACATAGTACAACACACTGGTCACACATAGTACACTAAACACACTGGTCACAACAGTACACTAAACACCCCGGTAATACATTAGTACACTAAACACACTGGTCACACATAGTACACTAAACACACTGGTCACACATAGTGCACTAAACACGCTGGTAATACATAGTACACTAAACACACTGGTCACACATAGTACACTAAACACACTGGTCACACATAGTACACTAAACACACTGGTCACACATAGTACACTAAACACACTGGTCACACATAGTACACTAAACACACTGGTAATACATAGTACACTAAACACACTGGTCACACATAGTACACTAAACACACTGGTAATACATAGTACACTAAACACACTGGTAATACATAGTACACTAAACACACTGGTCACACATAGTACACTAAACACACTGGTCACACATAGTACACTAAACACACTGGTCACACATAGTACACTAAACACACTGGTCACACATAGTACACTAAACACACTGGTCACACATAGTACACTAAACACACTGGTAATACATAGTACACTAAACACACTGGTCACACATAGTACACTAAACACACTGGTCACACATAGTACACTAAACACACTGGTAATACATAGTACACTAAACACACTGGTCACACACAGTACACTAAACACACTGGTAATAATACACTAAACACACTGGTACACTAAACACACTGGTCACACATAGTACACTAAACACACTGGTACACTAAACACACTGGTACACATAGTACACTAAACACACTGGTCAACATAGTACACTAAACACACTGGTCACACATAGTACACTAAACACACTGGTCACACATAGTACACTAAACACACTGGTCACACACAGTACACTAAACACACTGGTCACACACAGTACACTAAACACACTGGTAATACATAGTACACTAAACACACTGGTCACACATAGTACACTAAACACACTGGTAATACACTAAACACACTGGTCACACATAACACTAAACACACTGGTAATACATAGTACACTAAACACACTGGTCACACATAGTACACTAAACACACTGGTCACACATAGTACACTAAACACACTGGTAATACATAGTACACTAAACACACTGGTCACACATACATTAAACACACTGGTCACACACAGTACACTAAACACACTGGTAATACATAGTACACTAAACACACTGGTCACACATAGTACACTAAACACACTGGTAATACATAGTACACTAAACACACTGATCACACATAGTACACTAAACACACTGGTCACACACTAAACACACTGGTACACTAAACACACTGGTCACACATAGTACACTAAACACACTGGTAATACATAGTACACTAAACACACTGGTCACACATAGTACACTAAACACACTGGTCACACACAGTACACTAAACACACTGGTACATAGTACACTAAACACACTGGTCACACATAGTACACTAAACACACTGGTCACACATAGTACACTAAACACACTGGTCACACATAGTACACTAAACACACTGGTAATACATAGTACACTAAACACACTGGTCACACATAGTACACTAAACACACTGGTCACACATAGTACACTAAACACACTGGTCACACATAGTACACTAAACACACTGGTCACACATAGTACACTAAACACACTGGTAATACATAGTACACTAAAAACACACTGGTCACACATAGTACACTAAACACACTGGTAATACATAGTACACTAAACACACTGGTAATACATAGTACACTAAACACACTGGTCACACATAGTACACTAAACACACTGGTCACACATAGTACACTAAACACACTGGTCACACACAGTACACTAAACACACTGGTAATACATAGTACACTAAACACACTGGTCACACATAGTACACTAAACACACTGGTAATACACTAAACACACTGGTCACACATAGTACACTAAACACACTGGTAATACATAGTACACTAAACACACTGTAATACACATAGTAATACATAGTACACTAAACACACTGGTCACACATAGTACACTAAACACACTGGTAATACACAGTACACTAAACACACTGGTCACACATAGTACACTAAACACACTGGTCACACATAGTACACTAAACACACTGGTAATACACTAAACACACTGGTCACACATAGTACACTAAACACACTGGTAATACATAGTACACTAAACACACTGGTCACACATAGTACACTAAACACACTGGTCACACACAGTACACTAAACACACTGGTAATACATAGTACACTAAACACACTGGTCACACATAGTACACTAAACACACTGGTAATACACTAAACACACTGGTCACACATAGTACACTAAACACACTGGTAATACATAGTACACAAACACACTAGTAGTACACTAAACACACTGGTCACACATAGTACACTAAACACACTGGTACACTAAAAACACACTGGTCACACATAGTACACTAAACACACTGGTCACACTGGTCACACATAGTACACTAAACACACTGGTAATACATAGTACACTAAACACACTGGTCACACATAGTACACTAAACACACTGGTAATACATAGTACACTAAACACACTGGTCAATACATAGTACACTAAACACACTGGTCACACATAGTACACTAAACACACTGGTCACACATAGTACACTAAACACACTGGTCACACATAGTACACTAAACACACTGGTCACACATAGTACACTAAACACACTGGTCACACATAGTACACTAAACACACTGGTCATACATAGTACACTAAACACACTGGTCACACATAGTACACTAAACACACTGGTAATACATAGTACACTAAACACACTGGTACACATAGTAAACACACTGGTCAACACTACACACTAAACACATAGTACACTAAACACACTGGTCACACATAGTACACTAAACACACTGGTAATACATAGTACACTAAACACACTGGTCACACATAGTACACTAAACACACTGGTCACACATAGTACACTAAACACACTGGTCACACATAGTACACTAAACACACTGGTCACACATAGTACACTAAACACACTGGTAATACATAGTACACTAAACACACTGGTCACACATAGTACACTAAACACACTGGTAATACATAGTACACTAAACACACTGGTCACACATAGTACACTAAACACACTGTACACTAAACACACTGGTCACACATAGTACACTAAACACACTGGTCACACATAGTACGCTAAACACACTGGTCACACATAGTACACTAAACACACTGGTAATACACAGTACACTAAACACACTGGTCACACATAGTACACTAAACACACTTTGTAATACACAGTACACTAAACACACTGGTCACACATAGTACACTAAACACACTGGTAATACATAGTACACTAAACACACTGGTAATACATAGTACACTAAACACACTGGTCACACACAGTACACTAAACACACTGGTCACACATAGTACACTAAACACACTGGTCACACACAGTACACTAAACACACTGGTAATACATAGTACACTAAACACACTGGTCACACATAGTACACTAAACACACTGGTACACATACACTAAACACACTGGTCACACATAGTACACTAAACACACTGGTAATACATAGTACACTAAACACACTGGTAATACGTAGTACACTAAACACACTGGTCACACATAGTACACTAAACACACTGGTAATACACAGTACACTAAACACACTGGTCACACATAGTACACTAAACACACTGGTCACACATAGTACACTAAACACACTGGTAATACACTAAACACACTGGTCACACATAGTACACTAAACACACTGGTAATACATAGTACACTAAACACACTGGTCACACATAGTACACTAAACACACTGGTCACAAACAGTACACTAAACACACTGGTAATACATAGTACACTAAACACACTGGTCACACATAGTACACTAAACACACTGGTAATACTAAACACACTGGTCACACATAGTACACTAAACACACTGGTAATACACACTAAACACACTGGTCACACATACACTAAACACACTGGTCACACATAGTACACTAAACACACTGGTAATACATAGTACACTAAACACACTGGTCACACATAGTACACTAAACACACTGGTAATACATAGTACACTAAACACACTGGTAATACATAGTACACTAAACACACTGGTCACACATAGTACACTAAACACACTGGTAATACATAGTACACTAAACACACTGGTAATACATAGTACACTAAACACACTGGTAATACATAGTACACTAAACACACTGGTCACACATAGTACACTAAACACACTGGTCACACATAGTACACTAAACACACTGGTAATACATAGTACACTAAACACACTGGTCACACATAGTACACTAAACACACTGGTAAACATAGTACACTAAACACACTGGTCACACATAGTACACTAAACACACTGGTCACACATAGTACACTAAACACACTGGTCACACTACACTAAACACACTGGTCACACATAGTACACTAAACACACTGGTCACACATAGTACACTAAACACACTGGTCACACATAGTACACTAAACACACTGGTAATACATAGTACACTAAACACACTGGTCACACATAGTACACTAAACACACTGGTCACACTAAACACACTGTACACTAAACACACTGGTACACTAAACACACTGTACACTAAACACACTGGTCACACATAGTAAACTAAACACACTGGTAATACATAGTACACTCAACACATTGGTCACACATAGTACACTAAACACACTGGTCACACATAGTACACTAAACACACTGGTCACACATAGTACACTAAACACACTGGTCACACATAGTACACTAAACACACTGGTAATACATAGTACACTAAACACACTGATCACACATAGTACACTAAACACACTGGTAATATACACTAAACACACTAGTACACTAAACACACTGGTCACACATAGTACACTAAACACACTGGTCACACATAGTACACTAAACACACTGGTCACACATAGTACACTAAACACACTGGTAATACATAGTACACTAAACACACTGGTCACACATAGTACACTAAACACACTGGTACACTAAACACACTGTACACACTAAACACACTGGTCACACATAGTACACTAAACACACTGGTCACACATAGTACACTAAACACACTGGTAATACACTAAACACACTGGTCACACATAGTACACTAAACACACTGGTAATACATAGTACACTAAACACACTGGTCACACATAGTACACTAAACACACTGGTCACACATAGTACACTAAACACACTGGTAATACATAGTACACTAAACACACTGGTCACACATAGTACACTAAACACACTGGTCAACACAAACACACTGGTCACACATAGTACACTAAACACACTGGTAATACATAGTACACTAAACACACTGGTCACACATAGTACACTAAACACACTGGTCAATACACAGTACACTAAACACACTGGTCACACATAGTACACTAAACACACTGGTCACACATAGTACACTAAACACACTGGTAAACACACTAAACACACTGGTCACACATAGTACACTAAACACACTGGCAATACATAGTACACTAAACACACTGGTAATACATAGTACACTAAACACACTGGTAATACATAGTACACTAAACACACTGGTCACACATAGTACACTAAACACACTGGTCACACATAGTACACTAAACACACTGGTAATACATAGTACACTAAACACACTGGTCACACATAGTACACTAAACACACTGGTAATACATAGTACACTAAGCACACTGGTCACACATAGTACACTAAACACACTGGTCACACACAGTACACTAAACACACTGGTCACACACAGTACACTAAACACACTGGTCACACATAGTACACTAAACACACTGGTCACACATAGTACACTAAACACACTGGTCACACATAGTACACTAAACACACTGGTAATACATAGTACACTAAACACACTGATCACACATAGTACACTAAACACACTGGTAATACATAGTACACTAAACACACTGTACACTGGTCACACATAGTACACTAAACATACACTAAACACACTGGTCACACATAGTAACTAAACACACTGGTAATACATAGTACACTAAACACACTGGTCACACATAGTACACTAAACACACTGGTCACACATAGTACACTAAACACACTGGTCACACATAGTACACTAAACACACTGGTCACACATAGTACACTAAACACACTGGTAATACATAGTACACTAAAAACACACTGGTAATACATAGTACACTAAACACACTGGTCACACATAGTACACTAAACACACTGGTCACACATAGTACACTAAACACACTGGTCACACATAGTACACTAAACACACTGGTCACACATAGTACACTAAACACACTGGTAATACACTACACTAAACACACTGGTCACACATAGTACACTAAACACACTGGTCACTAGTACACTAAACACACTGGTAACACATAGTACACTAAACACACTGGTACACATAGTACACTAAACACACTGGTCACACATAGTACACTAAACACACTGGTAATACATAGTACACTAAACACACTGGTCACACATAGTACACTAAACACACTGGTCATACATAGTACACTAAACACACTGGTAATACATAGTACACTAAACACACTGGTAAGTAACTAAACACACTGGTAACACATAGTACACTAAACACACTGGTCACACTTAGTACACTAAACACACTGGTCACACATAGTACACTAAACACACTGGTCACACACAGTACACTAAACACACTGGTAATACATAGTACACTAAACACACTGGTCACACATAGTACACTAAACACACTGGTAATACATAGTACACTAAACACACTGGTAATACATAGTACACTAAACACACTGGTAATACATAGTACACTAAACACACTGGTCACACATAGTACACTAAACACACTGGTCACACATAGTACACTAAACACACTGGTAATACATAGTACACTAAACACACTGGTCACACATAGTACACTAAACACACTGGTACACACATAAACACACTGGTCACACATAGTACACTAAACACACTGGTAACACATAGTACACTAAACACACTGGTCACACATAGTACACTAAACACACTGGTCACACATAGTACACTAAACACACTGGTCACACATAGTACACTAAACACACTGGTCACACATAGTACACTAAACACACTGGTACATAGTACACTAAACACACTGGTCACACATAGTACACTAAACACACTGGTAATACATAGTACACTAAACACACTGGTAAACACACACTGGTACACAAACATAGTACACTAAACACACTGGTCACACATACACACTGGTACACTAAACACACTGGTAATACATAGTACACTAAACACACTGGTCACACATAGTACACTAAACACACTGGTAACACATAGTACACTAAACACACTGGTCACACATAGTACACTAAACACACTGGTAACATAGTACACTAAACACACTGGTAACACATAGTACACTAAACACACTGGTCACACATAGTACACTAAACACACTGGTACACATAGTACACTAAACACACTGGTCACACATAGTACACTAAACACACTGGTCACATACACTAAACACACTGGTACACACTAAACACACTGGTCACACATAGTACACTAAACACACTGGTAATACACTAAACACACTGGTAACACATAGTACACTAAACACACTGGTAATACACACTAAACACACTGGTCACACATAGTACACTAAACACACTGGTCACACATAGTACACTAAACACACTGGTAATACACTAAACACACTAAACACACTGGTCACACATAGTACACTAAACACACTGGTAATACATAGTACACTAAACACACTGGTCACACATAGTACACTAAACACACTGGTCACACACAGTACACTAAACACACTGGTACACATAGTACACTAAACACTGGTCATACATAGTACACTAAACACACTGGTAATACACTAAACACACTGGTCACACATAGTACACTAAACACACTGGTAATACACTAAACACACTGGTAATACACTAAACACACTGGTCACACATAGTACACTAAACACACTGGTAATACATAGTACACTAAACACACTGGTCACACATAGTACACTAAACACACTGGTCACACATAGCACACTAAACACACTGGTAATACATAGTACACTAAACACACTGGTCACACATAGTACACTAAACACACTGGTAATAGTACACTAAACACACTGGTAAAACACACTGGTAATACATAGTACACTAAACACACTGGTCACACATAGTACACTAAACACACTGGTCACACATAGTACACTAAACACACTGGTAATACATAGTACACTAAACACACTGGTCACACATAGTACACTAAACACACTGGTAATACATAGTACACTAAACACACTGGTCACACATAGTACACTAAACACACTGGTCACACATAGTACACTAAACACACTGGTCACACACAGTACACTAAACACACTGGTCACACATAGTACACTAAACACACTGGTAATACATAGTACACTAAACACACTGGTCACACATAGTACACTAAACACACTGGTCACACATACACTAAACACACTGGTCACACATAGTACACTAAACACACTGGTCATACATAGTACACTAAACACACTGGTAAACAACTGGTCACACATAGTACACTAAACACACTGGTCACATAATACACTAAACACACTGGTCACACATAGTAAACTAAACACACTGGTAATACATAGTACACTAAACACACTGGTCACACATAGTACACTAAACACACTGGTCACACATAGTACACTAAACACACTGGTCACACATAGTACACTAAACACACTGGTCACACATAGTACACTAAACACACTGGTAATACATAGTACACTAAACACACTGGTCACACATAGTACACTAAACACACTGGTAACACATAGTACACTAAACACACTGGTCACACATAGTACACTAAACACACTGGTCACACATAGTACACTAAACACACTGGTAATACACAGTACACTAAACACACTGGTAATACATAGTACACTAAACACACTGGTCACACATAGTACACTAAACACACTGGTAATACATAGTACACTAAACACACTGGTCACACATAGTACACTAAACACACTGGTCACACATAGTACACTAAACACACTGGTAATACATAGTACACTAAACACACTGGTCACACATAGTACACTAAACACACTGGTCACACATAGTACACTAAACACACTGGTCACAACAGTACACTAAACACACTGGTAATACATAGTACACTAAACACACTGGTCACACATAGTACACTAAACACACTGGTCACACATAGTACACTAAACACACTGGTCACACATAGTACACTAAACACACTGGTAATACATAGTACACTAAACACACTGGTAATACATAAACACAAACACACTGGTCACACATAGTACACTAAACACACTGGTCACACATAGTACACTAAACACACTGGTCACACATAGTACACTAAACACACTGGTAATACATAGTACACTAAACACACTGGTCACACATAGTACACTAAACACACTGGTCACACATAGTACACTAAACACACTGGTCACACTAAACACACTGGTACATAGTACACTAAACACACTGGTCACACATAGTACACTAAACACACTGGTAATACATAGTACACTAAACACACTGGTCAACATAAACACACTGTACACACTAAACACACTGGTAATACATAGTACACTAAACACACTGGTCACACATACACTAAACACACTGGTCACACATAGTACACTAAACACACTGGTAAAACACACTGGTCACACATAGTACACTAAACACACTGGTCACACATAGTACACTAAACACACTGGTAACACATAGTACACTAAACACACTGGTCACACATAGTAGGTACACATAGTACACTAAACACACTGGTCACACATAGTACACTAAACACACTGGTCACACATAGTACACTAAACACACTGGTAATACATAGTACACTAAACACACTGGTCACACATAGTACACTAAACACACTGGTCACACATAGTACACTAAACACACTGGTCATACATAGTACACTAAACACACTGGTACACATAAACTAAACACACTGGTAGTACACTAAACACACTGGTACATACATAGTACACTAAACACACTGGTCACACATAGTACACTAAACACACTGGTCACACACATAGTACACTAAACACACTGGTAATACACAGTACACTAAACACACTGGTACACATAAACTAAACACACTGGTAATACATAGTACACTAAACACACTGGTAATACATAGTACACTAAACACACTGGTCACACACAGTACACTAAACACACTGGTACACATAGTACACTAAACACACTGGTCACACATAGTACACTAAACACACTGGTACACACTAAACACACTGGTCACACATAGTACACTAAACACACTGGTAATACACTAAACACACTGGTCACACATAGTACACTAAACACACTGGTAATACATAGTACACTAAACACACTGGTAATACATAGTACACTAAACACACTGGTCACACATAGTACACTAAACACACTGGTAATACATAGTACACTAAACACACTGGTCACACATAGTACACTAAACACACTGGTCACACATAGTACACTAAACACACTGGTAATACACTAAACACACTGGTCACACATAGTACACTAAACACACTGGTAATACATAGTACACTAAACACACTGGTCACACATAGTACACTAAACACACTGGTCACAAACAGTACACTATACACACTGGTAATACATAGTACACTAAACACACTGGTCACACATAGTACACTAAACACACTGGTAATACACTAAACACACTGGTCACACATAGTACACTAAACACACTGGTAATACATAGTACACTAAACACACTGGTAATACATAGTACACTAAACACACTGGTAGTACACTAAACACACTGGTCACACACTAAACACACTGTACACTAAACACACTGGTAATACGTAGTACACTAAACACACTGTTCACACATAGTACACTAAACACACTGGTAATACACAGTACACTAAACACACTGGTAATACACAGTACACTAAACACACTGGTCACACATAGTACACTAAACACACTGGTCACACATAGTACACTAAACACACTGGTAATACATAGTACACTAAACACACTGGTCACACATAGTACACTAAACACACTGGTAATACATAGTACACTAAACACACTGGTAATACATAGTACACTAAACACACTGGTCACACATAGTACACTAAACACACTGGTCACACACATAGTACACTAAACACACTGGTCACACATAGTACACTAAACACACTGGTCACACATAGTACACTAAACACACTGGTCACACATAGTACACTAAACACACTGGTAATACATAGTACACTAAACACACTGGTCACACATAGTACACTAAACACACTGGTAATACACACACTAAACACACTGGTACACTAACTACACACTGGTCACACACAGTACACTAAACACACTGGTCACACATAGTACACTAAACACACTGGTAATACATAGTACACTAAACACACTGGTCACACATAGTACACTAAACACACTGGTCACACATAGTACACTAAACACACTGGTCACACATAGTACACTAAACACACTGGTCACACATAGTACACTAAACACACTGGTAATACATAGTACACTAAACACACTGATCACACATAGTACACTAAACACACTGGAAATACATAGTACACTAAACACACTGTACACTAAACACACTGGTCACACATAGTACGCTAAACACACTGGTCACACAGTAACACACTGGTAAGTACACTAAACACACTGGTAATACATAGTACACTAAACACACTGGTGGTCACATATAGTACACTAAACACACTGGTCACACACATAAACACACTGGTCACACATAGTACACTAAACACACTGGTAATACACATAGTACACTAAACACACTGGTCACACATAGTACACTAAACACACTGGTCACACATAGTACACTAAACACACTGGTAATAC
Source organism: Oncorhynchus masou masou (assembly GCF_036934945.1). Taxonomy (NCBI): domain Eukaryota; kingdom Metazoa; phylum Chordata; class Actinopteri; order Salmoniformes; family Salmonidae; genus Oncorhynchus; species Oncorhynchus masou. The sequence goes on along the minus strand of NC_088225.1, from coordinate 17,363,004 downwards.
ATAGTACACTAAACACACTGGTACACTAACTAAACACACTGGTCACACATAGTACACTAAACACACTGGTACACTAAACACACTGGTAATACATAGTACACTAAACACACTGGTCACACATAGTACACTAAACACACTGGTAATACACAGTACACTAAACACACTGGTCACACATAGTACACTAAACACACTGGTAATACATAGTACACTAAACACACTGGTCAGTACACTAAACACACTGGTCACACATAGTACACTAAACACACTGGTCACACATAGTACACTAAACACACTGGTAATACATAGTACACTAAACACACTGGTCACACATAGTACAATAAACACACTGGTCACACATAGTACACTAAACACACTGGTAATACATAGTACACTAAACACACTGGTCACACATAGTACACTAAACACACTGGTAATACATAGTACACTAAACACACTGGTCACACATAGTACACTAAACACACTGGTACACAGTAAAAACACACTGGTCACACATAGTACACTAAACACACTGGTCACACATAGTACACTAAACACACTGGTCACACACAGTACACTAAACACACTGGTCACACATAGTACACTAAACACACTGGTCACACATAGTACACTAAACACACTGGTCACACATAGTACACTAAACACACTGGTAACATAGTACACTAAACACACTGGTACACTAAACACACTAACTAAACACACTGGTACACTAAACACAGTACACTAAACACACTGGTCACACATAGTACACTAAACACACTGGTAATACATAGTACACTAAACACACTGGTACACTAAACACACTGTACACATAAACTAAACACACTGGTCACACATAGTACACTAAACACACTGGTCACACATAGTACACTAAACACACTGGTAATACATAGTACACTAAACACACTGATCACACATAGTACACTAAACACACTGGTAATACATAGTACACTAAACACACTGTACACTAAACACACTGTTCACACATAGTACACTAAACACACTGTACACTAAACACACTGGTCACACATAGTAAACTAAACACACTGGTAATACATAGTACACTCAACACATTGGTCACACATAGTACACTAAACACACTGGTCACACATAGTACACTAAACACACTGGTCACACATAGTACACTAAACACACTGGTCACACATAGTACACTAAACACACTGGTAATACATAGTACACTAAACACACTGGTCACACATAGTACACTAAACACACTGGTACACATAGTACACTAAACACACTGGTCACACATAGTACACTAAACACACTGGTAATACATAGTACACGAAACACACTGGTCACACATAGTACACTAAACACACTGGTAATACATAGTACACTAAACACACTGGTCACACATAGTACACTAAACACACTGGTCACACATAGTACACTAAACACACTGGTCACACATAGTACACTAAACACACTGGTAATACATAGTACACTAAACACACTGGTCACACATAGTACACTAAACACACTGGTAATACATAGTACACTAAACACACTGGTAATACATAGTACACTAAACACACTGGTCACACATAGTACACTAAACACACTGGTCACACATAGTACACTAAACACACTGGTCACACATAGTACACTAAACACACTGGTCACACATAGTACACTAAACACACTGGTCACACATAGTACACTAAACACACTGGTAATACATAGTACACTAAACACACTGGTCACACATAGTACACTAAACACACTGGTCACACATAGTACACTAAACACACTGGTCACACATAGTACACTAAACACACTGGTAATACATATTACACTAAACACACTGGTAATACACTAAACACACTGTACACTAAACACACTGGTCACACATAGTACACTAAACACACTGGTCACACATAGTACACTAAACACACTGGTCACACACAGTACACTAAACACACTGGTAATACAGAGTACACTAAACACACAGGTAATACATAGTACACTAAACACACTGGTACAGTACACTAAACACACTGGTCACACATAGTACACTAAACACACTGGTAATACATAGTACACTAAACACACTGGTCACACATAGTACACTAAACACACTGGTCACACATAGTACACTAAACACACTGGTCACACATAGTACACTAAACACACTGGTAATACATAGTACACTAAACACACTGGTAATACATAGTACACTAAACACACTGGTAATACATAGTACACTAAACACACTGGTCACACATAGTACACTAAACACACTGGTCACACATAGTACACTAAACACACTGGTAATACATAGTACACTAAACACACTGGTCACACATAGTACACTAAACACACTGGTCACACATAGTACACTAAACACACTGGTAATACATAGTACACTAAACACACTGGTCACACATAGTACACTAAACACACTGGTCACACATAGTACACTAAACACACTGGTAATACATAGTACACTAAACACACTGGTAATACATAGTACACTAAACACACTGGTAATACATAAACACACTGTACACTAAAAACACACTGGTCACACATAGTACACTAAACACACTGGTCACACATAGTACACTAAACACACTGGTCACACATAGTACACTAAACACACTGGTAATACATAGTACACTAAACACACTGATCACACATAGTACACTAAACACACTGGTAATACATAGTACACTAAACACACATGTACACTAAACACACTGTCACACATAGTACACTAAACACACTGGTCACACATAGTACACTAAACACACTGGTAATACACTAACTAAACACACTGGTCACACATAGTACACTAAACACACTGGTACACATAGTACACTAAACACACTGGTAACACATAGTACACTAAACACACTGGTCACACATAGTACACTAAACACACTGGTCACACATAGTACACTAAACACACTGGTACACTAAAAACACACTGGTCACATAGTACACTAAACACACTGGTAACACACTGGTAATACACATAGTACACTAAACACACTGGTCACACATAGTACACTAAACACACTGGTAATACATAGTACACTAAACACACTGGTCACACATAGTACACTAAACACACTGGTAATACATAGTACACTAAACACATAGGTGATACATAGTACACTAAACACACTGGTCACACATAGTACACTAAACACACTGGTCACACATAGTACACTAAACACACTGGTCACACATAGTACACTAAACACACTGGTAATACATAGTACACTAAACACACTGGTCACACATAGTACACTAAACACACTGGTAAACACTAAACACACTGGTCACACATAGTACACTAAACACACTGGTCACACATAGTACACTAAACACACTGGTCACACATAGTACACTAAACACACTGGTCACACATAGTACACTAAACACACTGGTAATACATAGTACACTAAACACACTGGTCACACATAGTACACTAAACACACTGGTAATACATAGTACACTAAACACACTGGTAAACACACTGGTCACACATAGTACACTAAACACACTGGTAAACACACTGGTCACACATAGTACACTAAACACGCTGGTAATACATAGTACACTAAACACACTGGTCACACATAGTACACTAAACACACTGGTCACACATAGTACACTAAACACACTGGTCACACATAGTACACTAAACACACTGGTAATACATAGTACACTAAACACACTGGTCACATACACTAAACACACTGGTACACTAAACACACTGGTCACACATAGTACACTAAACACACTGGTAAACACACTGGTCACATAGTACACTAAACACACTGGTAATACATAGTACACTAAACACACTGGTCACACATAGTACACTAAACACACTGGTCACACATACATACACTGGTACACACTAAACACACTGGTCACACATAGTACACTAAACACACTGGTAATACATAGTACACTAAACACACTGGTAACACATAGTACACTAAACACACTGGTACACATAGTACACTAAACACACTGGTCACACATAGTACACTAAACACACTGGTAATACATAGTACACTAAACACACTGGTCACACATAGTACACTAAACACACTGGTAATACATAGTACACTAAACACACTGGTCACACATAGTACACTAAACACACTGGTCACACATAGTACACTAAACACACTGGTCACACATAGTACACTAAACACACTGGTCACACATAGTACACTAAACACACTGGTCACACATAGTACACTAAACACACTGGTAATACATAGTACACTAAACACACTGGTAATACATAGTACACTAAACACACTGGTCACACATAGTACACTAAACACACTGGTAATACATAGTACACTAAACACACTGGTCACACATAGTACACTAAACACACTGGTCACACATAGTACACTAAACACACTGGTCACACATAGTACACTAAACACACTGGTAATACATAGTACACTAAACACACTGGTCACACATAGTACACTAAACACACTGGTCACACATAGTACACTAAACACACTGGTCACACATAGTACACTAAACACACTGGTAAACACTAAACACACTGGTCACACATAGTACACTAAACACACTGGTCACACATAGTACACTAAACACACTGGTCACACATAGTACACTAAACACACTGGTCACACATAGTACACTAAACACACTGGTAACACATAGTACACTAAACACACTGGTAATACATAGTACACTAAACACACTGGTCATACATAGTACACTAAACACACTGGTCACACATACACTACACTAAACACACTGGTCACACATAGTACACTAAACACACTGGTCACACATAGTACACTAAACACACTGGTCACACATAGTACACTAAACACACTGGTCACACATAGTACACTAAACACACTGGTAATACATAGTACACTAAACACACTGTACACATAAAAACACACTGGTACACACACTGGTCACACATAGTAGGTAATACATAAACACACACTGGTCACACATAGTACACTAAACACACTGGTACACACATAGTACACTAAACACACTGGTCACACATAGTACACTAAACACACTGGTCACACATAGTACACTAAACACACTGGTAATACATAGTACACTAAACACACTGGTCACACATAGTACACTAAACACACTGGTAATACATAGTACACTAAACACACTGGTCACACATAGTACACTAAACACACTGGTCACACATAGTACACTAAACACACTGGTCACACATAGTACACTAAACACACTGGTCACACACAGTACACTAAACACACACTGGTAATACATAGTACACTAAACACACTGGTCACACATAGTACACTAAACACACTGGTAATACACTAAACACACTGGTCACACATAGTACACTAAACACACTGGTAATACATAGTACACTAAACACACTGGTAACACGTAGTACACTAAACACACTGGTCACACATAGTACACTAAACACACTGGTAATACACAGTACACTAAACACACTGGTCACACATAGTACACTAAACACACTGGTCACACATAGTACACTAAACACACTGGTAATACACTAAACACACTGGTCACACATAGTACACTAAACACACTGGTAATACATAGTACACTAAACACACTGGTCACACATAGTACACTAAACACACTGGTCACAAACAGTACACTAAACACACTGGTAATACATAGTACACTAAACACACTGGTCACACATAGTACACTAAACACACTGGTCATACACTAAACACACTGGTCACACATAACACAAACACACTGGTAATACATAGTACACTAAACACACTGGTAATACATAGTACACTAAACACACTGGTCACACATAGTACACTAAACACACTGGTAATACACAGTACACTAAACACACTGGTCACACATAGTACACTAAACACACTGGTCACACATACACTAAACACACTGGTAAACACAGTACACACACTGGTCACACATAGTACACTAAACACACTGGTCAACACACTAAACACACTGGTCACACATAGTACACTAAACACACTGGTCAATACATAGTACACTAAACACACTGGTCACACATAGTACACTAAACACACTGGTCACACATAGTACACTAAACACACTGGTAATACATAGTACACTAAACACACTGGTCACACATAGTACACTAAACACACTGGTCACACATAGTACACTAAACACACTGGTAATACATAGTACACTAAACACACTGGTCACACATAGTACACTAAACACACTGGTCACACATAGTACACTAAACACACTGGTAATACACAGTACACTAAACACACTGGTCACACACTAAACACACTGGTACACATAAAACACACTGGTCACACATAGTACACTAAACACACTGGTCACACATAGTACACTAAACACACTGGTCACACATAGTACACTAAACACACTGGTAATACATAGTACACACATAGTACACTAAACACACTGGTACACTAGTACACTGGTCAAAACACACTACAACACTAAACACTGGTCACACATAGTACACTAAACACACTGGTCACACATAGTACACTAAACACACTGGTAATACATAGTACACTAAACACACTGGTCACACATAGTACACTAAACACACTGGTCACACATAGTACACTAAACACACTGGTAATACATAGTACACTAAACACACTGGTCACACATAGTACACTAAACACACTGGTACACACTAAACACACTGGTCACACATAGTACACTAAACACACTGGTAATACGTAGTACACTAAACAGACTGGTCACACATAGTACACTAAACACACTGGTAATACATAGTACACTAAACACACTGGTCACACATAGTACACTAAACACACTGGTCACACATAGTACACTAAACACACTGGTCACACATAGTACACTAAACACACTGGTAATACATAGTACACTAAACACACTGGTCACACACAGTACACTAAACACACTGGTAATACATAGTACACTAAACACACTGGTAATACATAGTACACTAAACACACTGGTCACACATAGTACACTAAACACACTGGTAATACATAGTACACTAAACACACTGGTCACACATAGTAGTACACTAAACACACTGGTCACACATAGTACACTAAACACACTGGTCACACATAGTACACTAAACACACTGGTAATACATAGTACACTAAACACACTGGTCACACATAGTACACTAAACACACTGGTCACACATAGTACACTAAACACACTGGTCACACATAGTACACTAAACACACTGGTAATACATAGTACACTAAACACACTGGTCACACATAGTACACTAAACACACTGGTCACACATAGTACACTAAACACACTGGTCACACATAGTACACTAAACACACTGGTCACACATAGTACACTAAACACACTGGTAAGACATAGTACACTAAACACACTGGTAAACATACACACTGGTCACACACAGTACACTAAACACACTGGTAATACATAGTACACTAAACACACTGGTCATACATAGTACACTAAACACACTGGTCACACATAGTACACTAAACACACTGGTCACACATAGTACACTAAACACACTGGTCACACATAGTACACTAAACACACTGGTAATACATAGTACACTAAACACACTGGTCACACATAGTACACTAAACACACTGGTCACACACAGTACACTAAACATACTGGTAATATATAGTACACTAAACACTAAACACACTGGTAATACATAGTACACTAAACACACTGGTCACAGTACACAAACACACTAAACACACATGGTAACTACACACATAGTACACTAAACACACTGGTCACACATAGTACACTAAACACACTGGTCACACATAGTACACTAAACACACTGGTAATACATAGTACACTAAACACACTGGTCACACATAGTACACTAAACACACTGGTCACACATAGTACACTAAACACACTGGTAATACATAGTACACTAAACACACTGGTCACACATAGTACACTAAACACACTGGTCACACATAGTACACTAAACACACTGGTACACACAAACACACTGGTACACTAAACACACTGGTAATACATAGTACACTAAACACACTGGTCACACATACATAGTACACTAAACACACTGGTAACATAGTACACTAAACACACTGGTCACACATAGTACACTAAACACACTGGTAATACATAGTACACTAAACACACTGGTAATACATAGTACACTAAACACACTGGTCACACATAGTACACTAAACACACTGGTAATACACAGTACACTAAACACACTGGTCACACATAGTACACTAAACACACTGGTCACACATAGTACACTAAACACACTGGTAATACACTAAACACACTGGTCACACATAGTACACTAAACACACTGGTAATACATAGTACACTAAACACACTGGTCACACATAGTACACTAAACACACTGGTCACAAACAGTACACTAAACACACTGGTAGTACACTAAACACACTGGTCACACATAGTACACTAAACACACTGGTCACACATAGTACACTAAACACACTGTACACTAAACACACTGGTCACACACATACACTAAACACACTGGTCACACATAGTACACTAAACACACTGGTCACACATAGTACACTAAACACACTGGTCACACATAGTACACTAAACAACTGGTCACACACTGGTAAACACACTGGTAATACACAGTACACTAAACACACTGGTCACACATAGTACACTAAACACACTGGTCACACATAGTACACTAAACACACTGGTCACACATAGTACACTAAACACACTGGTAATACATAGTACACTAAACACACTGGTCACACACAGTACACTAAACACACTGGTCACACATAGTACACTAAACACACTGGTAATACATAGTACACTAAACACACTGGTCACACATAGTACACTAAACACACTGGTCACAAACACTAAACACACTGGTCACACATAGTACACTAAACACACTGGTCAACACACATAGTACACTAAACACACTGGTCACACATAAAACACACTGGTCACACATAGTACACTAAACACACTGGTAATACATAGTACACTAAACACACTGGTCACACATAGTACACTAAACACACTGGTCACACATAGTACACTAAACACACTGGTACACTAAACACACTGGTCACACTGGTACACTAAACACACTGGTCACACATAGTACACTAAACACACTGGTCACACATAGTACACTAAACACACTGGTAATACATAGTACACTAAACACACTGGTCACACATAGTACACTAAACACACTGGTCACACATAGTACACACTGGTCACACATAGTACACTAAACACACTGGTCACACATAGTACACTAAACACACTGGTAATACATAGTACACTAAACACACTGGTCACACATAGTACACTAAACACACTGGTAATACATAGTACACGAAACACACTGTACACTAAACACACTGGTCACACATAGTAAACTAAACACACTGGTAATACATAGTACACTCAACACATTGGTCACACATAGTACACTAAACACACTGGTCACACATAGTACACTAAACACACTGGTAATACACTAAACACACTGGTCACACATAGTACACTAAACACACTGGTCACACATAGTACACTAAACACACTGGTAATACATAGTACACTAAACACACTGGTCACACATAGTACACTAAACACACTGGTCACACATAGTACACTAAACACACTGGTCACACATAGTACACTAAACACACTGGTAATACATAGTACACTAAACACACTGGTCACACATAGTACACTAAACACACTGGTAATACATAGTACACTAAACACACTGGTCACACATAGTACACTAAACACACTGGTCACACATAGTACACTAAACACACTGGTCAACATAGTACACTAAACACACTGGTCACACATAGTACACTAAACACACTGGTCACACATAGTACACTAAACACACTGGTAATACATAGTACACTAAACACACTGGTCACACATAGTACACTAAACACACTGGTCACACATAGTACACTAAACACACTGGTAATACATAGTACACTAAACACACTGGTCACACATAGTACACTAAACACACTGGTCACACATAGTACACTAAACACACTGGTACACATAGTACACTAAACACACTGGTAATACATAGTACACTAAACACACTGGTCACACTTAGTACACTAAACACACTGGTCACACATAGTACACTAAACACACTGGTCACACACAGTACACTAAACACACTGGTAATACAGAGTACACTAAACACACTAGTCACACATAGTACACTAAACACACTGGTCACACATAGTACACTAAACACACTGGTAATACATAGTACACTAAACACACTGGTCACACATAGTACACTAAACACACTGGTAATACATAGTACACTAAACACACTGGTCACACATAGTACACTAAACACACTGGTCACACACTACACTAAACACACTGGTAATACATAGTACACTAAACACACTGGTAATACATAGTACACTAAACACACTGGTCACACATAGTACACTAAACACACTGGTCACACATAGTACACTAAACACACTGGTCACACACAGTACACTAAACACACTGGTAATACATAGTACACTAAACACACTGGTCACACATAGTACACTAAACACACTGGTCACACATAGTACACTAAACACACTGGTAATACATAGTACACTAAACACACTGGTCACACATAGTACACTAAACACACTGGTCACACACAGTACACTAAACATACTGGTACACACAGTACACTAAACACACTGGTAATACATAGTACACTAAACACACTGGTCACACATAGTACACTAAACACACTGGTAATACATAGTACACTAAACACACACTGGTCACACATAGTACACTAAACACACTGGTAATACACTAAACACACTGGTCACACATAGTACACTAAACACACTGGTAATACATAGTACACTAAACACACTGGTCAAACACAAACACACTGGTCACACATAGTACACTAAACACACTGGTAATACACAGTACACTAAACACACTGGTCACACATAGTACACTAAACACACTGGTAATACATAGTACACTAAACACACTGGTCACACATAGTACACTAAACACACTGGTAATACATAGTACACTAAACACACTGATCACACATAGTACACTAAACACACAGGTAAACAACATAGTACACTAAACACACTGGTAATACATAGTACACTAAACACACTGGTCACTAAACACACTGGTCACACACTGGTAGTACACTAAACACACTGGTCACACATAGTACACTAAACACACTGGTCACACATAGTACACTAAACACACTGGTCACACATAGTACACTAAACACACTGGTAATACATAGTACACTAAACACACTGGTCACACATAGTACACTAAACACACTGGTCACACATAGTACACTAAACACACTGGTCACACATAGTACACTAAACACACTGGTCACACATAGTACACTAAACACACTGGTCACACATAGTACACTAAACACACTGGTAATACATAGTACACTAAACACACTGGTCACACATAGTACACTAAACACACTGGTAATACATAGTACACTAAACACACTGGTCACACATAGTACACTAAACACACTGGTAATACATAGTACACTAAACACACACACTGGTGGTTGCACACATAGTACACTAAACACACTGGTAATACATAGTACACTAAACACACTGGTAATACATAGTACACTAAACACACTGGTCACACATAGTACACTAAACACACTGGTAATACATAGTACACTAAACACACTGGTCACACATAGTACACTAAACACACTGGTCACACATAGTGCACTAAACACGCTGGTAATACATAGTACACTAAACACACTGGTCACACATAGTACACTAAACACACTGGTCACACATAGTACACTAAACACACTGGTCACACATAACACAAACACTGGTCACACATAGTGCACTAAACACGCTGGTAATACATAGTACACTAAACACACTGGTCACACATAGTACACTAAACACACTGGTCACACATAGTACACTAAACACACTGGTCACACATAGTACACTAAACACACTGGTCACACATAGTACACTAAACACACTGGTCACACATAGTACACTAAACACACTGGTAATACATAGTACACTAAACACACTGGTCACACATAGTACACTAAACACACTGGTAATACATAGTACACTAAACACACTGGTCACATAGTACACTAAACACACTGGTCACACATAGTACACTAAACACACTGGTCACACATAGTACACTAAACACACTGGTCACACATAGTACACTAAACACACTGGTAATACACACACTGGTCACACACAGTACACTAAACACACTGGTCACACTGGTACACTAAACACACACTAAACACACTGGTCACACACAGTACACTAAACACACTGGTCACACATAGTACACTTAACACACTGGTCACACATAGTACACTAAACATCACTGGTCACACATAGTACACTAAACACACTGGTCACACATAGTACACTAAACACATTGGTCACACATAGTACACTAAACACACTGGTCACACATAGTATACTAAACACACTGGTAATACATAGTACACTAAACACACTTGTCACACACAGTACACTAAACACACTGGTCACACATAGTACACTAAACACACTGGTAATACATAGTACACTAAACACACTGATAATACATAGTACACTAAACACACTGGTCACACACAGTACACTAAACACACTGGTAATACACAATACACTAAACACACTGGTCACACACAGTACACTAAACACACTGGTCACACATAGTACACTAAAAACACTGGTCACACACAGTACACTAAACATACTGGTCACACACAGTACACTAAACACACTGGTCACACATAGTACACTAAACACAGTGGTCACACATAGTATACTATTTACTCTACCAAACAACTCTGGCTAAATGCCATCTTCCTCACAGATCAACACACAGTACACTAAAAACACTGGTAATACATAGTATACTATTTACTCTACCAAACAACTCTGGCTAAATTGCATCTTCCTCACAGATCAACACACAGTACATCCCTTACACCTCAGATGCTAAGCTTGTGTTGCTATGACCTATGACCCGCCCAGCTGTAGTTCTACTGTCTCTTCAGTATTGATGCCATTGGTGGAGTGTGTCTCAATTGTCTAAAGTGGCTTCCTCTCCCCATATATTTTCCTACACCTGGAAAATTCTGGAAGAAGCCTCCTCATTCGCAATGTTGTGTCTCCAGGTACTCTCCAGTTGGTATCGCCTCTCTGATCTCAGGGAAGATAGCAGCCATCGGGGACCTGGAGGTGGTGGCTAGACAGCTGGGCATGTACATGGTGACAGTCATAGTGGGCCTAATGATCCACGGGGGCATTATCCTGCCACTCATCTTCTTCTCCATCACAAGGAAGAGCCCCTTCACCTTCTACTCCGGGATCTTCCAGGCCTGGATCACTGCCCTGGGCACCGCCAGCAGGTAGGGGAAGAACACTCTAGGGGAGGTTGGGTGTGTGTGTGTGGGCGGGGTGGGGGGGGGGGGGGTGTATATACTATGTTTAGATAATTTGTGCTGGTGTGTATTTTCCTCAATAGCACAGACGGACAGATGGACGGACGGACGGACAGGCAGGCAGACAGACAGACAGACAGACAGACAGACAGACAGACAGACAGACAGACAGACAGACGGACGGACGGACGGACGGGCGGGCGGGCGGACGGACGGACGGACGGACGGACGGACGGACGGACGGACGGACGGACGGACGGACGGACGGACGGACGGACGGACGGACGGACGGACAGACAGACAGACAGACAGACAGACAGACAGACAGACAGACAGACAGACAGACAGACAGACAGACAGACAGACAGACAGACCCTGCGTTGTAAATGTCTGGGGCTCTGGATAAGGTTGTATGAGCCAAACTGGCCATGTTTCCGCTGCTTCTGAATCTGTTGTGCTGCTCAAACCAACTGTCATTTTGGCGCATTAGGGAGGCTTTACAGAATAAGAGTAATCCTATCAACTTTCTCTAATTATATTATGACCTGGGCTTAGCTTAGGCTCAAGTCAAATTCCTGTAATTCACATGTTGGATTGTAAAATACACTTGCTGTTATGATAATGCTGTTAGATTTCACCCCTTCTCTCACCCTCTCTGTCCCCCTCCCCTCTTTTCTAACTCTCACTTTGTACTCTCACCCTCCCTCTCCCTCACTCTCACTCACAATTTCTGTCATTATTTTCTTTCTGAATACTTCTCACTCTCTATAACATCACTCTCTCACTCTCTATACCCTCTCTCCCCATTTGTATTTCCTTCCCGTTATCTCTCTCGAACTGTCTACATCCCTTTCTTACCCACTCTCTCCTTCTCTCAGTGCGGGAACGTTACCTGTCACATTTCGCTGTCTGGAGGAGAATCTGAAGATCGATAAGCGCGTGACGCGTTTCGTGCTGCCCATCGGAGCCACCATCAACATGGACGGTACAGCCCTGTACGAGGCGGTGGCAGCCATCTTCATCGCTCAGATGAATGACATCAACCTGGACGCAGGACAGATCGTCACCGTCAGGTAGGCCTCTTCTTTACCACTGACAACCCTGGCTCAGGGGCTTCTTAGGAGACTTTTGTGTTGAGGTGTGTTACCTGGGTGTAATATATTATGCTGTTAGGTATAGTACTCAAGTGCAGTGATGTTTTTAAGGTGATCATGTTCTGTATGTATGTAAGAGAAAGGTGTGTCACTTCCTCCATGGGTTTTGTACCTTGAAATAGTCATCTAACTGTAGGTTTACAGTATGTATCAGTTGTGGTTGCTGATGACTTTTATGAGTCACATGCTAATGCATTCTGTGGTGACAATGTCTTGGAATGAGAAACATGTGTGCAACATCAATTCCCTCTTCTCCTTCCTCTCCCTCACTCCTTCCCGTCCTCTCCTCTCAGTATGACAGCCACCCTGGCCAGTGTGGGAGCGGCCAGTATTCCCAGCGCAGGCCTGGTCACCATGCTGTTGATCCTTACAGCTGTGGGCCTGCCCACCCAGGACATCAGCCTGCTCATCGCTGTCGACTGGCTGCTGTGAGTCACATACACACAATCACTGTGATGTTACACTTCAGATACCCTGGTCTTTGTTTTCAACAGCATGATGACATTAGACTACAATGATTCAATGTTGCTGATTATCTCTATGAAAGAAAAGTAGGGTACGTCAAGCTCTGTCAAAATGCAACGCATATTGTCAACTGTAAAGTGTAGAGTGGTACTTAGCTGTAGATGCCATTGCCATGAGAGCTCCTGTCTTGTAGTGTACCTGTAACAGTCATGGCTGACTCCAGCATTGTCTGTCTGTTGGGCCAGTGACAGAATGCGTACCTCAATCAACGTGGTGGGCGACTCGTTTGGTGCTGGGATTGTGGACCACCTGTCCAGGGCAGAGCTAGCTGAGATTGACGCCGAGCTCCTCTCCCCTGAGGATGAGGAGTTCATCCCCCCGCCCCCTGTCCTCACCGAGATAGACCTGATGGACCCCAAGAGACCCCCCGAGTTACCCCCACGGTCCCCCCGCCCGCCCAAACTCAACCACCACGGCCACTCCAACCTGTCACAGATCTACTCCATCACCAACTCTCCCCGCTCTGTCCGCTCTCCATCCCCCCATTCTGTCCGCTCTCCCTCCCCGCGCTCCAACTGTTCTCACTCCCACTCCCCACGACCCTCTGCCTTCCGTACCCATTCCCCACGCATCCTCCGCAGAACAGAGCCTGGCTACTGCGCCTGCCAAGCCACGACAACCAGGTAGGCAGGGTTACAGCTACCACTAGTCCTAGGGCTCAATCCTAACTTCTTGTTAATCATGTATTGATATCAATGGAATATTTGTGTGAACATTTGAGTTGGATGGTCTTCTGATGGCCTGTCTCTGACTTTCTTCCTCTTTGTCTTCCCAGATCCCCACACTCCCTCGCTCCCACAGAGAGAGAGACAGAGGGGATAGAGACAGAAGGGAAAGAGACAGGGAAAGAGACAGGGAAAGAGACAGAGAGAGAGATAGAGAGAGAGATAGAGAGAGAGATAGAGGAAGAGAGAGGGAGAGACTGCGGGGGCGAGACAGCGACCGATATCAGAGCGAGACAGAGGAAGAGGAGGAGAGGGATAGGGTGCTGGATGAAGGGAGTGAAGGAGAAGAGAGTGACGACACTGCTTACGACCGCAGGAACACCATCATGCCCTGCGACCAGCCCTGATTGGGACGCCTCTATGAAAACACTTCTGTTTTACCACAGTTTCACTACACTTCCCCCAATTTACTGCACTCTACCACCTAGTACCACTGTGGTGTTTTTGATAGGGGTCTGGGTTGGTGGATGCAGTGCTCTACAAATGGTTACTATTTAGTAGTTGTCTGATTTGAGTGTTCTTGTGTGATTTGAGTCCTGTTTGACATGATCAGGGATCAAGAAGCTTGCTTTGAGCGATGACGATATTTATGTTGCTATGGCAACACCCTTTAATAATCTTTGAAAAAAGAGCCCATGCCCTAACTTTTACGCTTCAGTGTGTTGCAGAAGGGAGCTTTAACTTAGTGTTGTGTCTTCTGTGAACCCAGCTCTATTCTCTGATAATCATTGTCTTGTTCTAATCATTTCAGCTAGCCAGTTCCTCAACCTTATCCTCTACCCTCTAGCGTGGCTGAGAGAGACGCTGTACTGAGATCTTGGTGTTCAGTGTCAGTCAACGCACAATCAGAAATGTTCTCTTCTCAACTTCCAAAAGGTCATCTGTAGAATGTCGTCCATCTCCAGCTGTACTGTATCGAATGATTCAACAAATAATTATTAATTCTACTTATATGTAAGTTAAAATGTGAGATAAACTTGCCTGTAGCAACTATATGTAATTAAAGGTAACAAACACACTGTAGTCAAACTATTTTTATACTATCCTACCTCCTCTCTCTCTCTTCTCTTCCTCTCCTTGTCCTCTACAAATTCAACACTTCACTTGACTTTACCTCAACTTGTACCTCAACTTGTCCTGAAATGACAATCATAATACGGTTATTGTTGTTAATATTGTTATTTCTCAGTATTTATGTACGATTAGTCATTTTTTCTCATTGTCTGTTGTCTGAAATGATGGTTGTTAGTCATTTTATACATTTTTTCCAGCACAACATTCTTCAGTCTGTGTTGCACAGCAGTCGGTTTTCATTTTGATTCACGTATTCATTTACTTGTTGTTTCATTACTCTTGTACTTTAATTATTTATTGGTTAATTAAGAGATATTCTCATTGGTTCTGTCATATTGATTTGTTTTCCTCTGTCCCTCTGAAATGCCTTTCATTGAAGGTCATTACTGCCTACCCAAATCCTTCAGTCTTAATGCAGGTTTGCAGATCCAGGTTTTGTGTATATTGTATGTAATAAAATCTTTGAGATTTATTTAAATTACAATGACAAAGATTTGGTTATTTCTGTACCTTGTGTAAAACTGTGTACAGATTAGTACTACAAAAAGGGGACACACAATATTTTGTGACTAAAGTCAGTGATGAAATCCAGTGGACAAGGATATTACTGGACGTTCAAGTTGCAACTGGCACACCAGACCTCGAACACACACACACACACACACACACACACACACACACACACACACACACACACACACACACACACACACACACACGTTGATGAGGCAAAGACACACAGATATCAACACACTTAATCCTCTCAAAGAAGAGTTGGGGAGGGAGGGAGGGAGGGAGGGAGGGAGGGAGGGAGGGAGGGAGGGAGGGAGGGAGGGAGGGAGGGAGGGAGGGAGGGAGGGAGGGAGGGAGGGAGGGAGGGAGGGAGGGAGGGGGAGGGGAATAGAAGAACGGCAGATGGCCAGAAAGACGTCAATCCAACTCATTCTTCCAGACAGCATAGGGCACTGTGGGTAATTGCAAACAGGACTGACGTTAGTGTTGGGACCCTGCACGTCACAGAGAGAGGAGGAGAGGATGAGAGAAACAGGTAGATAATAAGGGAAAGCTTCAGGCCACAACAGGCCACCACCACCTAGTGAACCCAGTGAACAGGGACAGACATGCCTCGACTCTCTGGGTGAAGGTATTCAACAAAACAGACAGACTATGATTCATTACTCTATTTATATGTAGTGAACTGAGTCTTTTCGGCTCACATACAGGAATTTCTTACACAACAAGATTGCTACTTGTATTTTTTGGGCAATTCAATGAATAGCAACCAAAAACAAGCATAAATCACTCAAAACCACAAAATGAGTTGTCCATATATTACACTAGAAACTGCTAACCCACAACACGACATCGGAATGTTGTTTCCTCAGTCCTCCCTAGCAGAGTAGGGTATGAAACTGGTGGATGTTATTTCTATGTAGAGGATGGTTATTGATGCCATTACATCACACTTGTCACATGTTTATTTAATCCCACCTGCACATTTTACCATTTCTGCCAACTAGGCTTTTTCTGGGCGGAGGATGAAGAATGTTGCAGAAAGAAATGCATTACTGTCACGGCTGATGAAAGGAGCGGACCAAGGTGCAGCGTGGTGAGCATACATGTTCTTTAATTAAGAAAAAGACACAGAACAAAACAATACACACTACAAAACAAAACCGTGAAGCTTAAGGCTAAGTGCCATAAAGAAAGTCAACTTCCCACCAAGACAGGTGGGAAAAAAGGCACCTAAGTATGGTTCCCAATCAGAGACAACGATAGACAGCTGTCCCTGATTGAAAACCATACCCGGCCAAAACATAGAGATAAAAAAATCATAGAAACACAACACATAGAAATGCCCACCCCAACTCCGCCCTGACCAAACCAAAATAGAGACATAAAAAGGATCTCCAAGGTCAGGGCGTGACAATTACAGACATGAATCACTGTACTTATGGGATTTGTTTGTATGGTTGTCCCATAAAATGTATGTTGTTTGTATAATTCGTTATTGTTTACATAATTATTTCAATCTGCAAAATACACAGTACATATTTCTTCTGGCTTCATGACTCAGAAGAAGCAACCACAGAGTCCTCAGTATGATGTCCCTGAGCTGGGATGACTAGGAGGATTTGCACTGAGTGCTTTAAAGAGATAGTTGCAAGGAGGGAAATCAACTCAATCCTTTGGGGTGCGTGTGAAGTGGGAACACAAATGATCCAATCTGCTCTCTCACCAAGTTAAACAGATGGTGTCTAAGCCTACCAATAATATCACACATTTAACATATTATGTCAACATTTTGAAAGACTAGACATTTTGGTTGTTGTTTAGATAATTGTTTTGTGGTGAAGTGGGCATCTGCTGACTCATCTCCCCTCTGATAACAAAACAGGGACTCATTTAGATAACTGATAAAATACTATCTTTATTAAATACAACTAATATTAACAGGGTTCGCAGTCATAGAACAAATACTGATGACCACACACACGTGCATACACACAAACACACACACACACACACACACACACACACACACACACACACACAGTCATAGACCACGTACTGGTAACCACACAAACACACACACACACACACATACTGGTAACCACACACACGTGCATACACAAAAACACACACACACACAGTCATAGACCACGTACTGGTAACCACACAAACACACACACACACACACACACACACACACATACTGGTAACCACACACACATATACACATACACAGCGCACACACATACACAGACGCACACACACAACCCACTATCTGTGCAGCTCACAATCTCTGATCATAAGAACATATTTATAAAGCACAGTATATAAACACTGAACATTGTGCATAGCATTTTGTTAAGACACATTCTAAGTAGGCAAGGTAATTGCGCACCATGGTAACATGGACAGGGGCAGGGATGTGTCTTTGGATGACCAGTAAAGTACCTCTACCCAGTGGTAACATGGACAGGGGCAGGATGTGTCTTTGGATGACCAGTAAAGTACCTCTACCCAGTGGTAACATGGACAGGGGCAGGGATGTGTCTTTGGATGACCAGTAAAGTACCTCTACCCAGTGGTAACATGGACAGGGGCAGGATGTGTCTTTGGATGACCAGTAAAGTACCTCTACCCAGTGGTAACATGGACAGGGGCAGGATGTGTCTTTGGATGAGCAGTAAAGTACCTCTACCCAGTGGTAACATGGACAGCGGCAGGGATGTGTCTTTGGATGACCAGTAAAGTACCTCTACCCAGTGGTAACATGGACAGGGGCAGGGATGTGTCTTTGGATGACCAGTAAAGTACCTCTACCCAGTGGTAACATGGACAGGGGCAGGATGTGTCTTTGGATGACCAGTAAAGTACCTCTACCCAGTGGTAACATGGACAGGGGCAGGGATGTGTCTTTGGATGACCAGTAAAGTACCTCTACCCAGTGGTAACATGGACAGGGGCAGGATGTGTCTTTGGATGACCAGTAAAGTACCTCTACCCAGTGGTAACATGGACAGGGGCAGGATGTGTCTTTGGATGAGCAGTAAAGTACTTCTACCCAGTGGTAACATGGACAGGGGCAGGGATGTGTCTTTGGATGACCAGTAAAGTACCTCTACCCAGTGGTAACATGGACAGGGGCAGGATGTGTCTTTGGATGACCAGTAAAGTACTTCTACCCAGTGGTAACATGGACAGGGGCAGGGATGTGTCTTTGGATGACCAGTAAAGTACCTCTACCCAGTGGTAACATGGACAGGGGCAGGATGTGTCTTTGGATGAGCAGTAAAGTACCTCTACCCAGTGGTAACATGGACAGGGGCAGGATGTGTTTTTGGATGACCAGTAAAGTACCTCTACCCAGTGGTAACATGGACAGGGGCAGGGATGTGTCTTTGGATGACCAGTAAAGTACCTCTACCCAGTGGTAACATGGACAGGGGCAGGATGTGTCTTTGGATGACCAGTAAAGCACTTCTACCCAGTGGTAACATGGACAGGGGCAGGGATGTGTCTTTGGATGACCAGTAAAGTACCTCTACCCAGTGGTAACATGGACAGGGGCAGGATGTGTCTTTGGATGAGCAGTAAAGTACCTCTACCCAGTGGTAACATGGACAGGGGCAGGATGTGTCTTTGGATGACCAGTAAAGTACCTCTACCCAGTGTTAACATGGACAGGGGCAGGATGTGTCTTTGGATGAGCAGTAAAGTACCTCTACCCAGTGGTAACATGGACAGGGACAGGATGTGTTTTGGATGACAGTAAAGTACCTCTACCCAGTGGTAACATGGACAGGGGCAGGGATGTGTCTTTGGATGACCAGTAAAGTACCTCTACCCAGTGGTAACATGGACAGGGGCAGGATGTGTCTTTGGATGACCAGTAAAGTACCTCTACCCAGTGGTAACATGGACAGGGGCAGGATGTGTCTTTGGATGACCAGTAAAGTACCTCTACCCAGTGGTAACATGGACAGGGGCAGGATGTGTCTTAGGATGACCAGTAAAGTACCTCTACCCAGTGGTAACATGGACAGGGGCAGGATGTGTCTTTGGATGACCAGTAAAGTACTTCTACCCAGTGGTAACATGGACAGGGGCAGGGATGTGTCTTTAGATGACCAGTAAAGTACCTCTACCCAGTGGTAACATGGACAGGGGCAGGATGTGTCTTTGGATGAGCAGTAAAGTACCTCTACCCAGTGGTAACATGGACAGGGGCAGGATGTGTCTTTGGATGACCAGTAAAGTACCTCTACCCAGTGTTAACATGGACAGGGGCAGGATGTGTCTTTGGATGAGCAGTAAAGTACCTCTACCCAGTGGTAACATGGACAGGGACAGGATGTGTTTTTGGATGAGCAGTAAGGTACCTCTACCCAGTGGTAACATGGACAGGGGCAGGGATGTGTCTTTGGATGACCAGTAAAGTACCTCTACCCAGTGGTAACATGGACAGGGGCAGGATGTGTCTTTGGATGACCAGTAAAGTACCTCTACCCAGTGGTAACATGGACAGGGGCAGTGATGTGTCTTTGGATGACCAGTAAAGTACCTCTACCCAGTGGTAACATGGACAGGGGCAGGATGTGTCTTTGGATGACCAGTAAAGTACCTCTACCCAGTGTTAACATGGACAGGGGCAGGATGTGTCTTTGGATGAGCAGTAAAGTACCTCTACCCAGTGGTAACATGGACAGGGACAGGATGTGTTTTTGGATGAGCAGTAAAGTACCTCTACCCAGTGGTAGCATGGACAGGGGCAGGGATGTGTCTTTGGATGACCAGTAAAGTACCTCTACCCAGTGGTAACATGGACAGGGGCAGGATGTGTCTTTGGATGACCAGTAAAGTACTTCTACCCAGTGTTAACATGGACAGGGGCAGGATGTGTCTTTGGATGACCAGTAAAGTACCTCTACCCAGTGGTAACATGGACAGGGGCAGGATGTGTCTTTGGATGACCAGTAAAGTACCTCTACCCAGTGGTAACATGGACAGGGGCAGTGATGTGTCTTTGGATGACCAGTAAAGTACCTCTACCCAGTGGTAACATGGACAGGGGCAGGGATGTGTCTTTGGATGACCAGTAAAGTACCTCAACCCAGTGGTAACATGGACAGGGGCAGGATGTGTCTTTGGATGACCAGTAAAGTACCTCTACCCAGTGGTAACATGGACAGGGGCAGGGATGTGTTTTTGGATGACCAGTAAAGTAACTCTACCCAGTGGTAACATGGACAGGGGCAGGATGTGTCTTTGGATGACCAGTAAAGTACCTCTACCCAGTGGTAACATGGACAGGGGCAGGATGTGTCTTTGGATGACCAGTAAAGTACCTCTACCCAGTGGTAACATGGACAGGGGCAGGATGTGTCTTTGGATGACCAGTAAAGTACCTCTACCCAGTGGTAACATGGACAGGGGCAGGGATGTGTCTTTGGATGACCAGTAAAGTACCTCTACCCAGTGGTAACATGGACAGTGGCAGGATGTGTCTTTGGATGACCAGTAAAGTACCTCTACCCAGTGGTAACATGGACAGGGGCAGGATGTGTCTTTGGATGACCAGTAAAGTACCTCTACCCAGTGGTAACATGGACAGGGGCAGGATGTGTCTTTGGATGACCAGTAAAGTACCTCTACCCAGTGGTAACATGGACAGGGGCAGGATGTGTCTTTGGATGACCAGTAAAGTACCTCTACCCAGTGGTAACATGGACAGGGGCAGGATGTGTCTTTGGATGACCAGTAAAGTACTTCTACCCAGTGGTAACATGGACAGGGGCAGGATGTGTCTTTGGATGACCAGTAAAGTACTTCTACCCAGTGGTAACATGGACAGGGGCAGGATGTGTCTTTGGATGACCAGTAAAGTACCTCTACCCAGTGGTAACATGGACAGTGGCAGGATGTGTCTTTGGATGACCAGTAAAGTACCTCTACCCAGTGGTAACATGGACAGGGGCAGGATGTGTCTTTGGATGACCAGTAAAGTACCTCTACCCAGTGGTAACATGGACAGTGGCAGGATGTGTCTTTGGATGACCAGTAAAGTACCTCTACCCAGTGGTAACATGGACAGGGGCAGGGATGTGTCTTTGGATGACCAGTAAAGTACCTCTACCCAGTGGTAACATGGACAGGGGCAGGATGTGTCTTTGGATGACCAGTAAAGTACCTCTACCCAGTGGTAACATGGACAGGGGCAGGATGTGTCTTTGGATGACCAGTAAAGTACCTCTACCCAGTGTTAACATGGACAGGGGCAGGATGTGTCTTTGGATGACAGTAAAGTACCTCTACCCAGTGGTAACATGGACAGGGACAGGATGTGTCTTTGGATGAGCAGTAAAGTACCTCTACCCAGTGGTAACATGGACAGGGGCAGGATGTGTCTTTGGATGACCAGTAAAGTACCTCTACCCAGTGGTAACATGGACAGGGGCAGGATGTGTCTTTGGATGACCAGAGTACTCTACCCAGTGTTAACATGGAAAGGGGCAGGATGTGTCTTTGGATGACCAGTAAAGTACCTCTACACAGTGGTAACATGGACAGGGGCAGGATGTGTCTTTGGATGACCAGTAAAGTACCTCTACCCAGTGGTAACATGGACAGGGGCAGGATGTGTCTTTGGATGACCAGTAAAGTACCTCTACCCAGTGGTAACATGGACAGGGGCAGGGATGTGTCTTTGGATGACCAGTAAAGTACCTCTACCCAGTGGTAACATGGACAGGGGCAGGATGTGTCTTTGGATGACCAGTAAAGTACCTCTACCCAGTGGTAACATGGACAGGGGCAGGATGTGTTTTTGGATGACCAGTAAAGTACCTCTACCCAGTGGTAACATGGACAGGGGCAGGATGTGTCTTTGGATGACCAGTAAAGTACCTCTACCCAGTGGTAACATGGACAGGGGCAGGATGTGTCTTTGGATGACC
Organism: Oncorhynchus masou masou; assembly: GCF_036934945.1. Classification (NCBI taxonomy): domain Eukaryota; kingdom Metazoa; phylum Chordata; class Actinopteri; order Salmoniformes; family Salmonidae; genus Oncorhynchus; species Oncorhynchus masou. The sequence continues at coordinate 17,338,481 of NC_088225.1, read as the reverse complement.
AGTAAAGTACCTCTACCCAGTGGTAACATGGACAGGGGCAGGATGTGTCTTTGGATGACCAGTAAAGTACCTCTACCCAGTGGTAACATGGACAGGGGCAGGATGTGTCTTTGGATGACCAGTAAAGTACCTCTACCCAGTGGTAACATGGACAGGGGCAGGATGTGTCTTTGGATGACCAGTAAAGTACCTCTACCCAGTGGTAACATGGACAGGGGCAGGATGTGTCTTTGGATGACCAGTAAAGTACCTCTACCCAGTGGTAACATGGACAGGGGCAGGATGTGTCTTTGGATGACCAGTAAAGTACCTCTACCCAGTGGTAACATGGACAGGGGCAGGGATGTGTCTTTGGATGACCAGTAAAGTACCTCTACCCAGTGGTAACATGGACAGGGGCAGGATGTGTCTTTGGATGACCAGTAAAGTACCTCTACCCAGTGGTAACATGGACAGGGGCAGGGATGTGTCTTTGGATGACCAGTAAAGTACCTCTACCCAGTGGTAACATGGACAGGGGCAGGGATGTGTCTTTGGATGACCAGTAAAGTACTTCTACCCAGTGGTAACATGGACAGGGGCAGGATGTGTCTTTGGATGACCAGTAAAGTACCTCTACCCAGTGGTAACATGGACAGGGGCAGGATGTGTCTTTGGATGACCAGTAAAGTACCTCTACCCAGTGGTAACATGGACAGGGGCAGGATGTGTCTTTGGATGACCAGTAAAGTACCTCTACCCAGTGGTAACATGGACAGGGGCAGGATGTGTCTTTGGATGACCAGTAAAGTACCTCTACCCAGTGGTAACATGGACAGGGGCAGGATGTGTCTTTGGATGACCAGTAAAGTACCTCTACCCAGTGGTAACATGGACAGGGGCAGGATGTGTCTTTGGATGACCAGTAAAGTACTTCTACCCAGTGGTAACATGGACAGGGGCAGGGATGTGTCTTTGGATGAGCAGTAAAGTACCTCTACCCAGTGGTAACATGGACAGGGGCAGGGATGTGTCTTTGGATGACCAGTAAAGTACCTCTACCCAGTGGTAACATGGACAGGGGCAGGATGTGTCTTTGGATGACCAGTAAAGTACCCTCTACCCAGTGGTAACATGGACAGGGGCAGGATGTGTCTTTGGATGACCAGTAAAGTACCTCTACCCAGTGGTAACATGGACAGGGGCAGGATGTGTCTTTGGATGACCAGTAAAGTACCTCTACCCAGTGGTAACATGGACAGGGGCAGGATGTGTCTTTGGATGAGCAGTAAAGTACCTCTACCCAGTGGTAACATGGACAGGGGCAGGGATGTGTCTTTTGATGAGCAGTAAAGTACCTCTACCCAGTGGTAACATGGACAGGGGCAGGGATGTGTCTTTGGATGACCAGTAAAGTACCTCTACCCAGTGGTAACATGGACAGGGGCAGGGATGTGTCTTTGGATGACCAGTAAAGTACCTCTACCCAGTGGTAACATGGACAGGATGTGTTTTTGGATGAGCAGTAAAGTACCTCTACCCAGTGGTAACATGGACAGGGGCAGGGATGTGTCTTTGGATGAGCAGTAAAGTACCTCTACCCAGTGGTAACATGGACAGGGGCAGGATGTGTCTTTGGATGACTAGTAAAGTACTTCTACCCAGTGGTAACATGGACAGGGGCAGGGATGTGTCTTTGGATGACCAGTAAAGTACCTCTACCCAGTGGTAACTTGGACAGGGGCAGGATGTGTCTTTGGATGACCAGTAAAGTACCTCTACCCAGTGGTAACATGGACAGGGGCAGAGATGTGTCTTTGGATGACCAGTAAAGTACTTCTACCCAGTGGTAACATGAACAGGGGCAGGGATGTGTCTTTGGATGACCAGTAAAGTACCTCTACCCAGTGGTAACATGAACAGGGGCAGGATGTGTCTTTGGATGACCAGTAAAGTACCTCTACCCAGTGGTAACATGGACAGGGGCAGGATGTGTCTTTGGATGAGCAGTAAAGTACTTCTACCCAGTGTAACATAGACAGGGGCAGGGATGTGTCTTTGGATGACCAGTAAAGTACCTCTACCCAGTGGTAACATGGACAGGGGCAGGATGTGTCTTTGGATGAGCAGTAAAGTACTTCTACCCAGTGTAACATAGACAGGGGCAGGGATGTGTCTTTGGATGACCAGTAAAGTACCTCTACCCAGTGGTAACATGGACAGGGGCAGGATGTGTCTTTGGATGACCAGTAAAGTACCTCTACCCAGTGGTAACATGGACAGGGGCAGGGATGTGTCTTTGGATGAGCAGTAAAGTACCTCTACCCAGTGGTAACATGGACAGGGGCAGGGATGTGTCTTTGGATGACCAGTAAAGTACCTCTACCCAGTGGTAACATGGACAGGGGCAGGATGTGTCTTTGGATGAGCAGTAAAGTACCTCTACCCAGTGGTAACATGGACAGGGGCAGGGATGTGTCTTTGGATCAGATTTCCCTGCCGCCCAGCCTAGCTGTCTCCATTACACACTGAAAACTCTCCACTGGCCCAGGACCAACGCTTAGGGCTGCTCTCTGTTTGCACCACAGCCCCCAGGCTGATCTTTTTGTGTTCCACATCACCACAATATCACTGCAGAGCATTTCTGCCATAGCTTTCAGAGACGGTGCCCAGTCCCATCAGGACATTGAGTGTTTTTACACATAGTCCTCTTTAAAAGAATTGATCTTTGAATGAGGACTCAACTCTTTTGTCAGTTCACTTCACCTATCCTGTGGTCCGAGTACTCTTTGCATTGCCATGTTTAGAAAGGAACCAAGATCTTTTTCCAAAATTCACTCAATGCACTCCAGGGTCTTACAAAGTGCAGTGCAGGACAAGACATTCCATCAAAACGTGTTATCGGACAGCTACATACACCTGCTTACATTTTGAAAGCTAATAGACTGCATTTAGTGAAAAAAGAGGAGAAATCATCATTTTAATCAGAAGACACTATTAACATGTAAATATTATTGGTAACAGAATAAATAGCAGAATAATAACTGCAGATTAAATAATACTGTAATTGAAAAGTGTACACCCAATTTAGGCTACCGTCCTTTTAAGAGCTAGAATTGATTTTGGACCCTATGTTGTGATTCTCACCAAATATGTTGTTGTCTTCTCACACTACTCAAACCCCACAATCAAATAAACAGTTTATGAACCTCTCTTAGCCTATAGATCACATATGGCAAACAAATAGTCTGAACTAAAAACTAAACATTTCTGTGGATTCTTGACAATCGCTAATCAATACAAAAAAACATCACGTTTTTTTCCATGAACCTGCACATCCACTTCTCTCTTTTGTTGCACCAATGTGATTGGTTATGACAAGGGAAACAATGCTGCAGTAGTCTAGTGTGTCGTGTGGAAATAATGACAAGTGAGCCTGGGGAGCTTTGTGTTCACATTGCCCTAAAAAAGTAATCAAACCTCGGAATTCAGGAGAACCGAACTCTCGAGCTCTCGAGATGATCTCAGTTCGGTTTGCTTAGGGGGCTCTTCTCTCTTCTTCGGAGGGGGTCTGAGTTCTTTGAGAGTGTTCACGCTGCACAAAAAAATTTGCAAACTGCACTGGGTTCACAAAAATGGTAAAAACGCCCTTAGTCAACCCTCTACACACATTCAAAACGGCCCTGTGCATTTAGCTAGCTAGCACACCATAACATATAAAATGGCACTGCAATTCTCTCATGTCTTATAAACACCAACATTTACAATTGCTAGAGTTGTATGTCCTGTATAAACTGTTATTACAATCTGGTAAATATATCATACATAAATATACATTCTGTTTCAGCTGTTTTTATTGTCAATATGATGGCATCATACTCAATTCTCAGTGACATTAGCAAAAAGCAAGCTGTCACAATATCTGCCATGGTCTCATCAGTTCTGTTTGTAGTAAACGGTGTAAGCCATTGACGGTGCAAGCGTGCAAGTAAGTCCTTGAGTAAAATAGTATTTTTTTTGTATCTCGTCTCCTTTACTTTGCCATCCTCCTTTATCTTTCTCTCTATTTAACTTTGAGGCAGAGTACCAGGGTTGTATTCAGCAGATCCTCTGTCTATCCATCTATCCTGTCTCACACCTGAGTGACCAGGGGTTCCCTGAGGTACACGTTGCCTTTGTTCTCCCACCCGTCCTGCCCCGCACACAGTCCTGACAGCAGTGTCCCATTGAGGGGGTTACAGATTCCCTTGCAGTCGCCCACATACAGGGGAGTATAATCTCCCTCCCCTTCGTCTCCCTCCTCATCCTCACCCTCCCAGAGAGAGGTGCTGATGTGGGTGTACTCACTGATTTTCTCGAGACACTCCGTCTCTCGGTGATAGAAGTAGCTGAAGTTGGACACAATGACGGGGACTGGCAGGGAGATGGTGAGCACACCAGCGATGGCACACATGGAGCCCACCAGCTTGCCCCCCAGAGTCGTAGGGTACATGTCCCCGTAGCCCACTGTCGTCATGGAGACCACGGCCCACCAGAAGGCCTCTGGGATGCTGGTGAACACCGTGTCGGGGCTGTCCGCCTCGGCAAAGTAGACAGCGCTGGAGAAGAGGATGACTCCGATGAAGAGGAAGAAGATGAGCAGGGCCAGCTCTCTCAGGCTGGCCTTCAGAGTCTGGCCCAGGATCTGCAGGCCCTTGGAGTGACGCGACAGCTTGAAGATCCTGAACACCCTGACCAGCCTAATGACCCTGATGATGGCCAAAGACATGCCCGGGTCCTTGTTAGAGGTTTTGTCCCTGGCCAGCTCTGTGCCCAGAGTGACGAAGAAGGGAATGATGGCAAGGAAGTCGATAGTGTTCATCACGTCCTTGAAGAAGTGGAGCTTACTGGGGGAGCTGGCTAAGCGCATAATGAGCTCAAAGGAGAACCAGAAGATACATATGGTCTCCACCTGGAAGAAGGGGTCATGGAAAGCACTGCCAGTGGGAGGGACCAGGATGGTGATGTTGGGGAGGGTAGGATGGGGCTGGTAGGTGAATTTCTGGAGGGAGAGAAGGAGAGAGGGAAAGTGAGTGGTGTTAGAAATGAAGCAGGAGAGAATGAGGGGAGATAAAACAGTGAAGGGGGGAATGACCATGGTTTAGACAAGAGATAACAAACAGGGTTGTAACGTCTCCTTCCAACTCACACCCTCCAACACGTAGATCCCCTGAACGTAGCTCACTCTCCAGATCCCAATCACCTGGATTCTAATCACCTGTTCACACACCTGTATGTCATTATCACACACTATTTAGTTCATTTCTTTGCTCCACATCACTGTGAGGTTTTGTTTGTTTTGTGACACACGTCTTTCAGAGCGCTGGCTTTCCTGTGATTTACTCCTCCTGTGTATGATGGTTTTTGCCACTAATGGAGCCTTTTGCCTATTCCCTGCCTGTACTTTAGCCAATCGGATTTCCTGTTATCTACCTATTGCCTGATCTCACAGACTACATTACTAGCCTTTTCCCTGCCTGTATTGTTCCCTTTTGGACCCCCTGTGTATGACCTTCTGCCTGCCCCTGGGCCCAGCTACCTGCCTCCTCCTGTGTATGACCTTCTGCCTGCCCCTGGGCCCAGCTACCTGCCTCCTCCTGTGTATGACCTTCTGCCTGCCCCTGGGCCCAGCTACCTGCCTCCTCCTGTGTATGACCTTCTGCCTGCCCCTGGGCCCAGCCTCCTGCCTCCTCCTGTGTAGGACCTTCTGCCTGCCCCTGGGCCCAGCTACCTGCCTCCTCCTGTGTAGGACCTTCTACCTGCCCCTGGGCCCAGCTACCTGCCTCCTCCTGTGTAGGACCTTCTGCCTGCCCCTGGGCCCAGCTACCTGCCTCCTCCTGTGTAGGACCTTCTGCCTGCCCCTGGGCCCAGCTACCTGCCTCCTCCTGTGTAGGACCTTCTGCCTGCCCCTGGGCCCAGCTACCTGCCTCCTCCTGTGTATGACCTTCTGCCTGCCCCTGGGCCCAGCTACCTGCCTCCTCCTGTGTAGGACCTTCTGCCTGCCCCTGGGCCCAGCTACCTGCCTCCTCCTGTGTAGGACCTTCTGCCTGCCCCTGGGCCCAGCTACCTGCCTCCTCCTGTGTATGACCTTCTGCCTGCCCCTGGGCCCAGCTACCTGCCTCCTCCTGTGTAGGACCTTCTGCCTGCCCCTGGGCCCAGCTACCTGCCTCCTCCTGTGGTCCTTTACAATAAACACCTGCTGCACCCTGCACTTTGAAACCAGCTCTCTGTCTGTCCTCGTGTTCATTACAATGGAGGACATAAATTCATTAATAAGAAATAGTAAGGGTGGAAGGTTAGACAGAGGTCGGGGAGAACCATGATGACTACAGTAAACATGAGAAGGAGGAGAGAGG
>NC_088225.1:17307107-17327107 GCF_036934945.1 Oncorhynchus masou masou | reverse complement strand
TCTTTATTCTTCTCTTCATTCCTCTCTTCATTCCTCTCTTCATCCCCCTCTTTATCCCTCTCTTCATTCCTCTCTTTATTCCTCTCTTTATCCCTCTCTTTATTCCTCTCTTTATTCCTCTCTTCATCCCTCTCTTCATTCCTCTCTTTATTCCTCTCTTTATTCCTCTCTTTATCCCTCTCTTCATTCCTCTCTTCATTCCTCTCTTCATCCCTCTCTTCATTCCTCTCTTCATCCCTCTATTCATTCCTCTATTCATTCCACTCTTCATTCCTCTCTTCATCCCTCTCTTCATTCCTCTCTTCATCCCTCTCTTCATCCCTCTCTTCATTCCTCTCTTCATCCCTCTCTTCATCCCTCTCTTCATCCCTCTCTTTATCCCTCTCTTCATTCCTCTCTTCATTCCTCTCTTCATCCCTCTCTTCATCCCTCCCTTTATTCCTCTCTTTATTCCTCTCTTCATTCCTCTCTTTATTCCTCTCTTCATTCCTCTCTTCATCCCTCGCTTCATCCCTCTCTTTATTCCTCTCTTTATTCCTCTCTTTATTCCTCTCTTCATTCCTCTCTTTATTCCTCTATTTATTGCTCTCTTCATTCCTCTATTTATTCCTCTCTTCATTCCTCTATTTATTCCTCTATTTATTCCTCTCTTTATTCCTCTCTTTATTCCTCTCCTTTATTCCTCTCCTTTATTCCTCTCTTTATTCCTCTTTTTATTCCTCTCTTCATTCCTCTCTTCATCCCTCTCTTCATCCCTCTCTTCATCCCTCTCTTCATCCCTCTCTTCATTCCTCTCTTTATTCCTCTCTTTATTCCTCTCTTCATTCCTCTCTTCATTCCTCTCTTCATCCCTCTCTTCATTCCTCTCTTCATCCCTCTTTTCATCCCTCTCTTTATTCCTCTCTTCATCCCTCTCTTCATTCCTCTCTTCATTCCTCTCTTCATCCCTCTCTTTATTCCTCTCTTTATTCCTCTCTTTATTCCTCTCTTCATTCCTCTATTTATTCCTCTCTTCATTCCTCTCTTCATTCCTCTCCTTCTATCTGTGCTTTATGTACATCTCCCGCAGCCTCTCCTTTCTCCTGGTGCCTTTGTTTGTTTCCTTTTCTACTATTCTCTGTTTCTCTCTCATTCTCTCTCTCCTGTGTGTCATTTCTGTTTGGCCCTCAGGCCACTGGCCCCACAACGGCCCCCTCTCACCTCTCGGAGCTCCTTCTCGTTCCTGAAGTCAGGCAGCGTCTCCAAGCAGAAGATGGCGATGGACACCACAATGACCATGACGCTGATGATGGCGATGATGCGTGCGCCCGAGGAGGATTCTGGGTGCTCAAAAAGCATCCAAACCTTCCTCTGCATCTCGTTCTCAGGCAGCGCAGGCACCTCCTCCTTGGGGAAGCCCTCATCCTCCTTGAAGCGTTCCATGATCTCCTCACCAAGCTCATAGAAGCGCAGCTCATCCAAGAACACATCCAGGGGCACATTGGCAGGCCGCCGCAGCCGCCCGCCAGACTGGTAGAAGTAGAGGATGGCGTCAAAGCAGTTCCGGTTCCGGTCCAGGAACAGCTCATTGCGCAGAGGGTCAAAGTAGCGAATTCTGCGGTTAGGGTCCCCAGGAGGGAGTCAGGGAACTGGGCCAGAGTGCGGAGCTGTGTCTCGTAGCGCATCCCTGACACGTTGATGGCTAGCCGCTCCGTCAGGGCCCAGCCCCCCTCCACAGGGAGCCTGAGCGACGACAGCTTTCCCTTTTCCCCTCAACCCTCTCCTTTTCACTGCCGTTGTTCTCTGTCTCCTTCTCTCCCTTCTCCGCCTTGTTGCGCTGGTCCTTGGTCTCCTTGTCACTCTCGCTCACCTCCTCTGGGAGATGTTTCTTGTCTCCTTCTCCTCCTCCTTCACCTCCACCCTTGTCATGGTTCTCCATTCCTTGGTCTGTCATTCAGCTTCTATTTAGTTCTTTGTGAGGACAGTTTGTCCCCTTACTCTAGAGAGAAATGCACAACGCTGCTGAAGTTATCAAGAAACATATCTGGTACTGCAGAAGAAGAGACATATCAGGTAAAGGCAGATAAAGAAGTGGGAGGAGAAACAACTCACATTATTGGCAATTTTAATACTCAGAATTATTTAACAGAAATGTAAGCTTAAAGTAATTTACGCCAATTCACCCCCAAATACACTACCGGTCAAGAATTTTAGAATACCTACTCATTGAGGGGTTTTTCTTTATTTTTACTAGTTTCTACAGCAAAATAACAGCTTTGCATACTCTTGGCATTCTCTCAACCAGCTTCACATAGAATACTTTTACAACAGTCTTTAAGGAGTTCCCACATATGCTGAGCACTTGTAGGCTGCTTTTCCTTCACTCTGCAGTCTGACTCATCCCAAACCATCTCAATTTGGTTGAGGTCAGGGGATTGTGGAGGCCAGGTCATCTGGTGCAGCACTCCATCACTCTCCTTCTTGGTCAAATAGCCCTTACACAGCCTGGAGGTGTGTTGGGTCATTGTAACTGACTTGCCTGGTTAAATGAAGGTTACATTTAAAAAATAAAATAAAAATGTCCTGTGGTCCTCATGAGAGCCAGTTTCATCATAGAGCTTGATGGTTTTTGCGACTGCACTTTGCACTTTCAAAGTTCTTGAAATGTTCCGTATTGAGTGGCCTTCATGTCTTAATGATGGACTGTCATTTCCCTTTGCTTATTTGAGCTGATCTTGCCATAATATGGACTTGGTCTTTTACCAAATAGGGCTATCTTCTGTATACTCTGCCTACCTTGTCACAACACAACTGATTGGCTCACACACATTAAGAAAGAAAGAAATTCCACAAATGAACTTTTAAGAAGGCACATCTGTTAATTGAAATGCATTCCAGGTGACTACCTTGTGAAGCTGGTTGAGAGAAAGCCAATAGTTTGCAAAGCTGTCATCAAGGCAAAGGGTGGCTATTTGAAAATTCTCAAATACAAAATACATTTTGATTTGTTTAACACTTTTTTGGTTACTATATGATTCCATATGTGTTATTTCATAAGTTTGATGTCTTCACTATTATTCTACAATGTAGAAAATAGTTCAAATAGAGAAAAACCCTTGAATGAGTAGATGTTCTGAAAGTCTTGACCGGTAGTATGCAAGACACATTTTACATCTACAGTAAAGAATAACAAATAAAAGCATGAACTAGAAAGGTGTTATTTCTATCAGAACCTTTAACCTTTATGTTCGGTCAGAATGACTATTTCTTTAATCAGAACATTAGTCTTTACAGTCAACACAGCCATTATTAGAATAACACAGAGTCCTACTCATAAACATCCTAGTTACATGCCATGCCCAAGCATGCTGCTGTGAAGTAAGAACCATATTATTGGTGTTATTTACAAGAAGCAGCCTGCACTGTTCCACTCACCCCTCTGTCAGTCAGCTACTGTTGAAAGAGACTAATTACTCAAGAGAATCACGGTGCCTCCACTACTGTACCTCCACCACAGGGTATCTGTCTGGCTGTCTGTCTGTCTGTCTGTCTGTCTGGCCCTCCCTTTGGCCGTCTGTCTGTCTGTCCGTCCAGCCCTCCCTCTTGCCGTCTGTCTGTCTGTCCGTCCGGCCCTCCCTCTGGCCGTCTCTCTGTCTGTCTATCCCCTGTTTGATCTCTCCGTAAGTCTCTATCTCCCACCTCCCTAGCTGTGTCAGGGGGGGGGGGGGGCACCATGGCTCCTTCAGGGGTAGTGTTAATCTGTCTGCTGATACCCCACCCTGGGTGAAGTGAAGATAGTTAAGCTTGTTTGTAGGTCACAGCCTTCAGTCTCTCCCCTTTGCTCTCTCTCATGCCTACTATTTCTCTGGAGAATGCTGTCAGGTCGAAATTCAATCCACTGCCTTCTCTCTACAACCTCAGCATGGTGTCCTCTTCATACCCCCACCCCCTAATGTCAGCCCCCTGCCTCTCTCTTAAAGTCCTCTTCATACCCCCACCCCCTAATGTAAGCCCCCTGCCTCTCTCTTAAAGTCCTCTTCATACCCCCACCCCCTAATGTCAGCCCCCTGCCTCTCTCTTAAAGTCCTCTTCATACCCCCACCCCCTAATGTCAGCCCCCTGCCTTTCTCTTAAAGTCCTCTTCATACCCCCACCCCCTAATGTCAGCCCCCTGCCTCTCTCTTAAAGCCCTCTTCATACCCCCACCCCCTAATGTCAGCCCCCTGCCTCTCTCTTAAAGTCTTCAATTTCCCCTCTCTCCCTGTCATAAACAAACACACAAACACACACACACCATCCTCAACACATGTACCGATGTCCTCACGAGACCCAAATGAACACCCATAAAAGCCCAGTGAGAATGTATTTTGGAGTTCCATCCTGGCTTCAGTATTTATAATGCTCCTGACTAGGGCCCTGTGTTTTTCTGACCATGTCACCTTACCAGGAAACACTCAGGGCCCTAAATGAGTTATGTAGCCGAGCCCATGCATTTCCTGGTGAGGTGTGGTCAGGAAAAATGTAGGGCCCAAGTCACATTTACAAACATGTTAACACATGTTATGAGACCAAACAGTAAAACTGAAAGCCTACAACAAAAAGCCATGACACTCCTTTTCTGATGATCCTTTCGTGAGCCTTTATTCAGATGGCTTAGTGTATGGTATAGTATAGGATATGGTATAGTATAAGGTATGGTGCACATGTGTCAGGCAGGTAATGACTCACAGGTGTTGTGTCAACAAAAATGTAAGTGACATATACTGACCACTGTAAGATGTCAACAGCATTATTTCTGGGCCAGAAAAACGTTACATGGGGCGGCACGTAGCCTAGCAGTTAAGAACGTTGAGCCAGTAACCGAAAGTTTGCTGGTTTGAATCCCGAGCTGACTAGGTAAAAAAAATCTGTTGATGTGCCCTTGAGCAAGGCACTTAACCCTAATCGCTCTGTTAAATCGCTATGGATACGATTGTAAGCAAAATGACTCAAATGTAAATGTAAAATAAGAATTGATGGTTGAGTTAACTATTTAGAGACGTGTGTCAGTTGGAAGGTGGGAAAAAAACATGTAAAATGTATAACAGTTATAACACTGATATGAGGTGGATTTTACAGGAAAGTGAGCATTAAAGCGTTTAAATATTTTTTTAAATTATGCATTAGACAATTGCAAAAACCATCCCATGGGCTTCTTGGTTAATTGATGAATGTAATGGCTTATTTGTTCAATTTCAGAATATGCCTCAAACATAGACTGAGAAACCGGTATGCATGTTGACACAGCAGGTTGCAGCACCAGGATGTGCGTTAAAACTTGCATGGAGTTTAAACTACAAGTCCCACAAAACTGCTCACCTGTCTTCACAGACGACAACAAAACCCATGATTTTTAAGGAACTTGGAGGAGGGAAGAGAAAGTTAACGTAGAAATGTAAAAGACAACGGGAGGGACGCAATTATATATTTTGCTGCATGTAAAGAAATAGAATAAAAAGTGTAGCTTGGAAAGAGGGCAAGTCACTTTGTTTGCGGCATTCGACCAACACAGTCAACCAGGTAGTGGCGGTTCTTTCATCGTCACTGAAATCATCACCCGTGACGGGTTGGCTCTAGTGAACATGTCAGGCAGTACTTTGCGTTACGGAGACAAAGTTGTCATTGTGACCGGCGGGTCCAAAGGGATTGGTAGAGGGATTGTCAAAGTATTCGGTAAGAATCAAAGTTCCTGATTTGAAGTAAGTTTGTTGAGATTTGAGCAGAGTGGGGTACTGGGGAAACAATAATGTGCTATTATGTTGTTCTTTCCCCAGTGGAGAATGGTGCCAAAGTTGTATTCTGTGCAAGAGGGGGTGAGTGCAAGAGGGGGTGCTCAGATTAAAGTATACCATTGCAGGTGTGGGGGAACTGGTGGCTTCTACGGTTGTGGCTAGATGGAGTACAGCTTCGTACCAAAAGGTGCATGTTCGAGTTGCGTCGGCGACAACTGTAGGATTGTAGCTAAACCTAACCTTAAACTTTTTCGCCTAACTTGCTACATTAATTATCATAACCTGCTACGTTAATTATCCTAACCTGCTACATTACTTCTCGTAACCTACTGCATTAATGATCCTAACCTGCTGCATTAGTTATCCTATCCATCTAGCCACAACCGTAGAAGCCATCAGTTACAAGCAACCATCAGAATCACCACACAGTAATGTGTCTCAGAATCTTCATTCATCAGTAATCCATTGTTGAAGATTTTATGAATCATTAAAAAAAATCCCTCTCGACATCATCTTTACATTGCATATTCATAAGTTTACTGTATTCTTATTTTATATATATATTCTTATTATTTTTGACAGTGGCAGCAGGACAGGCTCTAGAGGCTGAGCTGAACAGGGCAGGACCAGGTTCATGCAAATTTGTACCTTGTGACATCTCCAAAGAGGAGGACATCAAGGTAGGGCTTCTGGGCAATGACTTATTTTATAGCACAGTGAAATGAGAGTCATGATCACTCATATGCACAACATTTCAACAGAGTTTATATCCTCATTCCTCAATGGATCACATGACCTGTGGTTTATCAGAATGCTTACTAAAACGTGTTGTATTGTAATCTACACTCCACCTATCTTTAGTCTTTGTTGGATTTTCCCTGTCTGTGAAAGGACTCTTCTCCACTGAGTTAGTTTACTCACAGCTCTAGCAAGCCCCTTGCTCCTCATTTGAAGGTCTGCTTATAAACTGCTTAGAAATCACTGTTAAAGGTCCAGTCGGCCATTATTTGAAGCTCTCTGTGTTTCCTGTGCCCTGGTTTCCTGTTTTCTTCCCTTGTTTTTTGTGCTTGCCTCCCAGACTGAGAGTTCGCTCAGGCATTGAGGTCTGTGCTGACATACATATATAACAAATTAATAAATGTGTATATATATATATATATCCATGCACTGTTGGACTGCACTGACACCCTGCTGTTCAACTGAGATTCTCATAGTTGTGTTACTGTTCATCTGATATTATAGGTGAATGTGACAGTGTTCACTTTGATGGTTTTATATATATATATATATATATAATAAACAGTTGAATTTGGAAGTTTACATACACCTTAGCCAGATACATTTAAACTCAAGTTTTTCCCAATTCCTGACATTTAGTCCTAGTAAATATTGGCTTTAAATTGTTTAACTTGGGTCAAACGTTTCGGGTAGCCTTCCACAAGCTTCCCACAGTAAGTTAGGTGAATTTAGCCCATTCCTCTTGACAGAGCTGGTGTAACTGAGTCAGGTTTGTAGGCCTCCTTACTCGCACATGCTTTTTCAGTTCTGCCCAAAAATGTTCTATAGGAGTGAGGTCAGGGCTTTGTGATGGCCACTCCAATACCTTGACTTTGTTGTCCTTAAGCCATTTTGCCACAACTTTGGAAGTATGCATGGGGTCATTGTCCATTTGGAAGACCCATTTGCGTCCAAGCTTTAACTTCCTGACTGATGTCTTGAGATGTTGCTTCAATATATCCACATAGTTTTCCATCCTCATGATGCCATCTATTTTGTGAAGTGCACCAGTCCCTCCTGCAGCAAAGCACCCCCACAACATGATGCTGACATCCCTGTGCTTCACGGTTGGGATGGTGTTCTTCGGCTTGCAGGCCTCCCCCTTTTTCCTCCAAACATAACGATGGTCATTATGGCCAAACAGTTCTATTTTTGTTTCATCAGACCAGAGGACATTTATCCAAAATTCCGATCTTTGTCCCCATGTGCAGATGCAAACCGTAGTCTGTCTTTTTTATGGTGGTTTTGGAGCAGTGGCTTCTTCCGTGCTGAGCGATCTTTTAGGTTATGTCGATATAGGACTTGTTTTACTGTGGATGTAGATACTTTTGTACCTGTTTCCTCCAGCGTCTTCACAAGGTCCCTTGCTGTTGTTCTGGGATTGATTTGTACTTTTCACACCAAAGTACGTTCATCTCTAGGAGATAGAACGCTTCTCCTTCCTGAGCGGATTGACAGCTGCGTGGTCCCATGGTGTTTATACTTGCGTACTGTTGTTTGTACAGGTGAACATGGTACCTTCAGGCATTTGGAAAATGCTCCCAAGGATGAACCAGACTTGTGGACGTCTACAATTTATTTTCTGCGGTCTTGACTGATTTCTTTTGATTTTTCCCATGATGTCAAGAAAAGGGGCACTGAATTTGAAAGTAGGCCTTGAAATACATCCACAGGTACACCTCCAATAGGCTAATTGACATCATTTGAGTCAATCAGAATCTTCTAAAGCTATGACATCATTTCCGGGAATTTTCCAAGTTGTTTAAAGGTACAATCAACTTAGTGTATCTAAACTTCTGACCCACTGGAATTGTGATACAGTGAATTATAAGTGAAATAATCTGTCTGTAAACAATTGTTGTAAAAATGACTTGTGTCATGCACAAAGTAGATGTACTTGCCAAAACTATAGTTTGTTAACAAGACATTTGTGAAGTGGTTAAAAAACAAGTTTTAATGACTCCAACCTAAGTGTATGTAAACTTTCGACTTCAACTGGAGTGGACAGATGGAGCCTCTTCAGACAATTCAAATGTATTAGTGGTCAGACTAACACTGCAAGACGGAAGCTTTCCATGATGATTTACATTTACATTTAGGTCATTTAGCAGATATTCTTGTCCAGAGCGACTTCTTTTTTTTTCTACACATCCAATCATCATTCAGTGTCCAGACCCTGGTGCTTGTGAACGGTAGTGACATTGCTATAACCTGTTTTGTGTGTTTGACTGAGGGATGTGTGTATGTTTGTACGGTATTTTAGTGGTGCGTCTAGCTGGTTTTTCAGCTTAGGCTTTATGTAGCAAGTTAGGTAGGTACATAGGTAATGGGATCATAGGTCCACATACCTGGAGAGAGTAATTATACACGTCTAACACAGTGTGGTGGTCAATGACAGAGTGCAGTCAACTCAACGTATGCTATTCTCTCTGCAGAGGTTGATTTCAGTGACAGTGGAGCATTATGGTCAAATAGACTGTCTGGTCAACAATGCTGGGTGGCGTGAGTATCTGTTATCATTTTGTATGAGAATTGATGTTGTTAAGGAAAGATAGGAAATTATATATCCACAAATCAGCTGATATTTGGTATACCAATCCACGTCCAGGCACTTATTTTTATTATTATATATATATACTTTTTTTACCCTCTTTTTCTCCCCAATTTTGTCATATCCAATTTGGTAGTTGCAGTCTTGTCCCATTGTCCCGAAACACAACCCCGCCAAGCCGTACTGCTTCTTGACACAATGCACGCTTAACCCGGAAGCCAGCTGCACCAATGTGTCGGAGGAAGCACCGAACAACTGTCAGTGTGCATGCACTGACAAGGACATCCCGGGCCGGCCAAACCCTCCCCTAACCCGGACGACGCTGGGCCAATTGTGCGTCGCCTCATGGGTCTCCCAGGCGCAACCGGCTGCAACACAGCCCGGTATATAACCAGGATCTGTAGTAACACAGCTAACACTGCGATGCAGTGCCTTAGACCACTGTGCTACTTGGGAGGCCCTGGCAAGCCATTATTTAAACAGGCATATTCAAGCATTAAAAACACATACACTTAGTGTACAAAACATTAAGAACACCTTCCTAATATTGAGTTGCACCCCTCCTTTTGCCCCCAGAACAGCCTGGACTCTACAAGGTGTCGAAAGCGTTCCACAGGGATGCTGGCCCATGTTGACTCTAATGCTTCCCAGAGTTGGCTGGATGTCATTTAGGTGGTGGACCATACTTGATACAAACAGGAAACTATTTATGGTGAAAAACACAGCAGTGTTGCAGTTCTTGACAAACCGGTGCGCCTGGTACCTACTACCATACTCTGATTAAAGGAAGTTAAATATGTTGTCTTGCCCATTCACCCTCTGCATGGCACACACACAATCCATGTCTCAATTGTCTCAAGGCTTAAAAATAGTTATTTAACTTGTCTCCTCCCCTTCATCTACACTGATTGAAGTGACATCAATAAGGGATCATAGCTTTCACCTGGATTCACCCAGTCTGTCTGATGTGGAAAGAACAGGTGTTCCTAATGTTTTGTACTTTGTGTATACGCTTTGCAGCTTGCAGCATCAAACCGATCACCTCCTGATCGTCACACCCTGACAAAGGTGCAAGTCGTAACGCGGATGCATTTTTAATGCTATACTGGTTTTCATTGTTTTTTAAAGATCTGCACTCGTTTTTGTACCACTTGACACTTTTTTTGTGGATATGAAAGGCATGTTTCCTCCCCCTCTTCTACAATTCACATACTCCATAGACATTTGGTTAGTGTTTATGCTGTATTCATTGAGTTCCCTCCCCTTTCAGACCCACCTCATAAACCCACAGATGACACTACTGCAGATGAGTTCAGAGATCTTTTGAATCTTAACCTCATCAGTTACTTCCTGGCCTCCAAAGTAAATAATTCACTCATTATATTTACTTTACTGAAAGCCTTCAGGTATGATGCTTTATTACTTGTTATAAGCATGTATGAGCCTTAATAATGGGTTATTATATACCTTATAATATGTTTTCCGTCATCACGGGATCTCCCCTCCTCAGTATGCCCTGCCCCACCTGCGACAGCGCCAGGGGAACATCATTAACTTGTCCAGTCTGGTGGGCTCCATTGGTCAGAAAAATGCAGCACCATATGTAGCCACTAAGGTGAACTAAAAATCTAGATAACAGTATGCAGTACTTTATCCAGGTGTTTGAGGCTTGGAGAAGTAGGCCTAACAGGGGTGATGTCTCTTTTCTTCCACAAGGGGGCGATCATTGCCATGACAAAAGCCATGGCTGTGGATGAGAGTCAATATCAAGTGAGAGTCAACTGGTGAGGAGAACTGGCATCTGTCTCCATTTACAAACTTTTAGGATTTTCTACTTATTTTTTTCTCTTGCCCTTTTGTCTGTCCTGTTTTAAAAATACTTTTATATTTTTCCACTTTCTCCTCTTATCTCTAGCTCTGTTTGCTGCAGTCTAAATGTGTATTATCTTGTAGCATTTCCCCTGGTAATGTGATGACACCTCTGTGGGAGGAGCTGGCTGGACAGACTGCAGATACCTTAGCCACCATTAAAGAAGGAGAGAATGCTCAGGCAAGTGCTCACTGGACAGGAGCCAATACAAGATATACGATGAAATATAAGATCTGTTACAATGACATATTTCAGAATGCATTGAAAAGGGAGGGTTGGTAGAGACTTCCTAATTTAACTTGCATCTCTCATCTTGATGAACCTGATGCCTCATCTTTAACATTCTTCCTCATCTCCAACAGCTGCTTGGTCGAATGGGGACAGAAGCTGAGAGTGGGTTGGCTGCTTTGTACCTGGCTGCTGATGCTACGTTCTGCACTGGGATAGACCTGCTGCTTAGTGGAGGGGCAGAACTCAACTACGGCTACAAGAGCCAGGTCCCATGAGCAGGCCTGTCATTCCGGGCCTTGTGCCTACCTGACCAATAACAGGACCTGTTATGTTCTATTGCCATCCTGCTTGTGATTGAACCAATCACCCTGTCTTATCCATAGCCACGGGATGTAGAGGTGCTGGAGATGGTACAGCACCCCCTGATGGTGAGATGGTAAAGCTGCAATTTGTGTTGTTGCAATAAAAACGATGAAACTATTTTTTCCGTTGCATTGTTGATATAAATGATAATGTGATTGGGGTAGGGGAGAGAGGAAAAAACATGGGATATGTATATATGGGACCTATTTTGCATGGAGAGCACTCAGCTCTGTTTTGTAAACTGTGCACTCATGATATGCTCCTATCTATTCAGTGTGGTTGGTTTGGAGTTGGAAACGCTCTGCTGTACGATAGACCGTTTAAGTTAAATCGGGTCTGACCCTCTCCACCCTCCATATTCTATTCTTTCCCCTTTGTGGATATCAAGTGATCTGGAGCAGTTTTCGCAATAGTTTTCCACTTACATTTTCTAATAGTTTACAATTCTAAACTTGGCGTAAAGGGAATGGGAACAAAATCAAATTGCGTTCTCTCGCACTTGTCTCGCAGGCCTGCTGCTGCCAATGTTAAACATGTAGCGTTACTAGTCAACTAGTCTAGCAAGCAACACAGTGATGGGTGTTTTATTTAACCTTTGTACACCTTCAAGTTTGTGAAATTAGAGTTTGAAGAAGCTGACAATTTATCCTACCATTTCTACCGATCTTCATACCAGTTATGATATGCACATTTTCGTGGAACAGTTTCATTTCAAGAGTAACGTTTTCGTTTCTCAAAATCATTGACACGTGGCTAATAATACAAATCGGGATTAAAATGATTAAAACCCAAAAAGTTAATTCCACTAATGTGAGAGCAGCAGCCTCTGCCATGTGAACACACTGATTCACACTGGCGGTGAAATGAGCACATGGAACTATGAGCCTATAGGACAATGTTGTAGAGGGACTATTTTACACTGTCAACTAAGTCAATTACATAAAGCTGACAAATAAAAACTGAAAATGTCCTGATTAAAATGCAAGATTCTTTCAATTTCATCTATCTTCCCTCTGCCTCCCTTTCTATTTGTCTTGAGTTGAGCTACCACTAGTGAAGCAAACATTGCATCAAATCAATAAACTAGGTCTGGCCCAATGAAGGTCTGGCCCAATGCTGTCACTAGCTACAGTGAATCAACTAGCCTTTTCTGGGCCATCACAGTTTCCGCTCCAGTGAGCTCAGGACAAACAGTTGTTTTTGGGAAAAGGTCTTCGGGTATTTTATGGCATTTCAACTGGGTATATGGGATGCTCAGAGCATGACATTTTGCTCTTTCACACCAAGGCCTGGTGATTATTTAGGGGGAGAGTGTTGGAAAGCTTTTTCAAATACTGTGAGGAACTATTATCATTCACAATTGATGTAAAACAATATATATATATATATATATACAGTGCCTTGCGAAAGTATTTGGCCCCCTTGAACTTTGCGACCTTTTGCCACATTTCAGGCTTCAAATATAAAGATATAAAACTGTATTTTTTTGTGAAGAATCAACAACAAGTGGGACACAATCAGGAAGTGGAACGACATTTATTGGATATTTCAAACTTTTTTAACAAATCAAAAACTGAAAAATTGGGCGTGCAAAATTATTCAGCCCCCTTAAGTTAATACTTTGTAGCGCCACCTTTTGCTGCGATTACAGCTGTAAGTCGCTTGGGGTATGTCTCTATCAGATTTGCACATCGAGAGACTGAAAATATTTCCCATTCCTCCTTGCAAAACAGCTCGAGCTCAGTGAGGTTGGATGGAGAGCATTTGTGAACAGCAGTTTTCAGTTCTTTCCACAGATTCTCGATTGGATTCAGGTCTGGACTTTGACTTGGCCATTCTAACACCTGGATATGTTTATTTTTGAACCATTCCATTGTAGATTTTGCTTTATGTTTTGGATCATTGTCTTGTTGGAAGACAAATCTCCGTCCCAGTCTCAGGTCTTTTGCAGACTCCATCAGGTTTTCTCCCAGAATGGTCCTGTATTTGGCTCCATCCATCTTCCCATCAATTTTAACCATCTTCCCTGTCCCTGCTGAAGAAAAGCAGGCCCAAACCATGATGCTGCCACCACCATGTTTGACAGTGGGGATGGTGTGTTGTGGTTGATGAGCTGTGTTGCTTTCACGCCAAACATAACGTTTTGCATTGTTGCCAAAAAGTTCAATTTTGGTTTCATCTGACCAGAGCACCTTCTTCCACATGTTTGGTGTGTCTCCCAGGTGGCTTGTGGCAAACTTTAAACGACACTTTTTATGGATATCTTTAAGAAATGGCTTTCTTCTTGCCACTCTTCCATAAAGGCCAGATTTGTGCAATATATGACTGATTGTTGTCCTATGGACAGAGTCTCCCACCTCAGCTGTAGATCTCTGCAGTTCATCCAGAGAAATCATGGGCCTCTTGGCTGCATCTCTGATCAGTCTTCTCCTTGTATGAGCTGAAAGTTTAGAGGGACGGCCAGGTCTTGGTAGATTTGCAGTGGTCTGATACTCATTCCATTTCAATATTGTCGCTTGCACAGTGCTCCTTGGGATGTTTAAAGCTTGGGAAATCTTTTTGTATCCAAATCCGGCTTTAAACTTCTTCACAACAGTATCTCGGACCTGCCTGGTGTGTTCCTTGTTCTTCATGATGCTCTCTGCGCTTTTAACGAACCTCTGAGACTATCACAGTGCAGGTGCATTTATACGGAGACTTGATTACACACAGGTGGATTGTATTTATCATCATTAGTCATTTAGGTCAACATTGGATCATTCAGAGATCCTCACTGAACTTCTGGAGAGAGTTTGCTGCACTGAAAGTAAAGGGGCTGAATAATTTTGCACGCCCAATTTTTCAGTTTTTGATTTGTTAAAAAAGTTTGAAATATCCAATAAATGTCGTTCCACTTCATGATTGTGTCCCACTTGTTGTTGATTCTTCACAAAAAAATACAGTTTTATATCTTTATGTTTGAAGCCTGAAATGTGGCAAAAGGTCGCAAAGTTCAAGGGGGCCGAATACTTTCGCAAGGCACTGTATATACACTTAATTGACTTGCTGAAGAAAAAAATAGCTGAGAAACTGTCACAAGAATTTTCAATCCCAATGATAATAATCAATAGCTCTGACCAATCCCCAAGGTTTGTAAGACCATGGGTATAATAATAATTAGTCAAAGACTCAGCTTATGCAAAAGGTTAGTACAGTTTATTCAGAGAACTTCTAAAGTCAAGAATACAAAGACATCCATTTTATAGCTGCGCACATACTTCCACACAAACAGTAGGTATCCTACGCACATACTGTCCTGCTACCCAGCCGACAAAGATTAGGGGAGGCCGTGAGAATCACCCCGTCCTCTCTGAAGATAGGGAGACCCTGGAAAGTATTCTCAGTGACCCCTAGCCAAGGTCGGTGTCAGGATTTGGTCAGGGTTGTTCCGGGTTTTGGTCAGTAGATGTCCCCATTGTGCTTTTTGTCCCTATGTTTTTCCCTTGATCCCCATTATTATTTGCACCTGTGTCTCGTTTCCCCTGATTGTATTTAAACCCTTTGTTTCCCTCAGTTCTGTGCTCTGTGTTTGTATGTTAGCACCCTGCCCTAGTGTTCTGTGTGCTCTTGTCGATTCCGGGTGAAGTTCTTGTGGTATTCTGTTTTTTGTTTTTGTTTATTTTTGGTGAGTTTCTTTTGAGGTCTTTTTGTGTTTTTCCTACCACCTTTTGGATTTGCCATTTTTTGTATTTTAGGATTTTTCTTTATTAAATACACCGTCTTAAGTACTGCTGTGTCTGCCTCATCTTCTGGGTTCTGCTGACTATTCGTGGCTCAGTTGGTTAAGTGACTGTTTCTCACTCCGGAGACCCAGTTTCGAAACCGGGTCCTGACAGAAACACAGAGCCAAAAATGAACCCAGAGGCAGCCAGTTCCCAGGACCTTTTTGCCACGCTGTCCCACCACCAAGAGACTGTCCAACGCCACGAAGCCGCCCTGGTTCAGCAAGAGGCCTTAATGGCTAGACATTCTCATCTTCTGTCGGAGATGCTGACTTCCATAAAGCAGATATCTGATCGACTTACCCCGGCAACGGTTCCCGTCCCAGTACCTCAGGTTCACGTACCCATGGCAGTTAACCCCCTGGCTGAACCTCGTCTTCCACCTCCCCAACGGTTCTCAGGTGATCCAAGTGCTTGTAAAGGCTTTCTCACTCAATGTTCTCTCTCCTTTGAGCTGCAACCTTCGTCGTTTCCCACCGACCGGTCTAAGATCGCATATATCATTACCCTGCTGTCGGAAAAAGCCCTGGCCTGGGCTACTGCTGTGTGGGATGCCCATAGTTCCTGCTGTGCCAGCTACTCTGCCTTTGCTGAGGAATTCAAACGAGTGTTTCAAGGCCCAAGCAGTGGTTCTGACTCAGCCAAACAGCTCCTGACTCTCCATCAAGGTTGGCGCAGCGTGACGGACTATGCCATCCAGTTCCGCACGGTGGCAGCAGCGAGTGGCTGGAACAACGAGGCGCTCACGGTGTGCTTTCTGAAAGGCCTTTCCGACACTATCCAAGATGAACTGGCCACTCGGGGAACCACCGGACAATCTCGAGTCCCTGATCAAGTTGGCTTCACGCATTGACCAGCGTCTGAGAGAGAGAGAACTCAACCGTAGACCTCTAGCCCCTATCAGTCCCAGCTCCGAGTCCCCACCTTTATCATCGCTGGCTCCACCGGAACCCATGCAGATTGGACGCATCTCCCAGGCTGAGAGAGACCGCCGGATGAGGGAGCGACGCTGTCTATATTGCGGCAAACCGGGCCATTTCCGTTCCACGTGTCCCGGGCTCCAGGGAAACGCTCTGTCCCGTACAGACCGGGGGAACTGTAACGGGAAACATAACCTCCTCCCATCCGTCCAACTCCCGTCTGCTCATTCCAGTCACCCTCTCCTGGGACAACCACAAGCTTCACCTTCAAGCCTTGGTAGACTCTGGAGCCGCAGGTAACTTCATGGATGGTGTCTGGGCGAAGGAGAATGGCGTTCCCTCTGAACCTCTAAGTGACCCCATGAGGGTTACTACATTGGATGGAAGCCCTTTGGGATCTGGACTTGTCACTCATGTCACTACCTCCTTGAGACTTTCAGTTTCACAACACCAGGAATTGATGAACTTTCATTTGATCTCCTGTTCCGAGTTCCCTCTCGTCCTTGGATACCCCTGGCTTCACAGCCATAACCCTCACATCGACTGGTCTGTGGGCACTATCAAGCAGTGGGGTCCTACGTGCCAAGCTACTTGTATTTTCCAGAATTCCCGAGTTCTACTCCCGAGTCTTTAGAATCCATCGACCTGACCCGAGTTCCCGAGTGTTACCATGACCTCAAACTGGTGTTTAGCAAACAGAGGGCCACCATGCTACCACCCCATAGATCTTACGATTGCCCCATCGACCTGTTTCCGGGCACTTGCCCCCAGGGGTCGGATCTTTTCCCTATCTCCACCCGAACGAGCTGCTATGGATACCTACATCAAGGACTCTCTGGAAGCAGGCCTCATGCGTCCATCAACCTCCCCGGCGGGAGCAGGGTTTTTCTTTGTGGCCAAGAAAGATGGTGGATTACGTCCTTGCATCGACTACCGGGGACTCAATGACATAACCGTCCGTAACCGTTACCCGCTACCCCTTATGGCCACAGCCTTCGAGCTGCTCCAGGAAGCAGTTGTTTTCACTAAGCTTGACCTGCGGAACGCATACCATCTTGTGCGGATCAGACCTGGTGACGAGTGGAAGACCGCTTTCAACACGCCTACTGGTCACTATGAATACTTGGTGATGCCCTTCGGCCTGACCAACGCCCCAGCGGTGTTCCAAGCGCTCATAAACGATGTGCTTAGGGATATGCTTAACATATTTGTGTTCGTTTACTTGGATGACATCCTCATCTTTTCGAGCTCCAAGAACACACTAAGCATGTCAGACAAGTACTCAAACGCCTCCTGGACAGCCATCTGTACGTTAAGCCGGAAAAATGTGAATTCCATTCATCCCGAGTACAATTCCTGGGATTTGTAGTGGAACCCGGTCGAGTCCAAATGGACCCTAGGAAGGTAGGGGCGGTAGCGGATTGGCCCACCCCCAAATCCGTTAAGGATGTTCAGCGTTTCCTGGGCTTCACAAACTTTTACCGCAAGTTCATCAAGAACTTCAGTTTGGTGGCAGCTCCTCTCTCAGCTTTAACCAAAGGTGGCAATGCAAGGTTTGTGTGGGGAAGAGAAGCTGAGACGGCCTTCCAAGGACTCAAGCAGCGCGTCCTCTCTGCTCCCATCCTGATACTACCGACTACGGATGAACCATTTGTGGTGGAGGTAGACGCATCAGAGGTTGGTGTTGGAGCTGTCCTGTCTCAGAGGGGTGAAGACAAGAAGCTTCATCCGTGCGCTTTCTTCTCACACCGGCTTACCCCGACTGAGAGGAACTACGATGTGGGGATCGTGAACTCCTAGCGGTTAAGATGGCATTGAAGGAATGGAGACACTGGCTCGAGGGGGCTTCTCACCCGTTTCAAGTGCTTACGGACCACAAAAATCTGGAGTATATCCAGCAGGCGAAGCGATTGAACTCTAGACAAGCTAGATGGTCTCTTTTCTTCAATCGATTCCAGTTTATCCTCACCTATCGGCCCGGGTCGAAGAATCTCAAACCGGATGCCCTGTCCCGAGTTTACGCTCCTGCCATTCGAGATGACACGGACATGCCTGTCCTTCCTGCTGCTAAGATTGTGGCTCCGATCTCGTGGCAAGTTGAGGATACCGTGAGACGTGCTCAAGCTAGCGAACCGGACCCTAAAGGAGGCCCTGCCAATCGGTTGTTTGTCCCCAAGGCAGTGAGGACTCAGGTCCTTCTGTGGGGGCACTCCTCTCGCCTCACCTGTCATCCGGGCGTAGGTCGCACCTTGGAGTTCATCCAGCGTAAGTTCTGGTGGCCTACCATAAGAGAAGACGTTGCCACTTTCGTCAATGCCTGCCCCGTGTGCTGCCAGGGCAAATCTTCTCACCTCCGCCCTCAAGGACTCCTTCACCCTTTACCTGTTCCCCACAGACCCTGGTCCCATATCTCATTGGACTTTATTACTGGACTTCCTCCATCCCATGGCAATACTACTATCCTAGTCATAATCGACAGGTTTTCAAAGGCGGCCAGGTTCGTCCCTCTGACTAAGTTACCTTCTGCCAAGGAAACGGCTGAGTTGGTAATTAATCATGTGTTCCGAGTCTTCGGCATTCCTCAAGATGTGGTTTCTGACAGAGGTCCCCAGTTCGCCTCAAGGTTTTGGAAGGCCTTCTGCCAACTCATGGGGGCTTCTGCCAGTCTATCTTCAGGGTACCATCCGGAGTCCAACGGCCAAACAGAGAGGATGAATCAAGAGCTGGAAACCACCCTCCGATGTATGACTCGTGACAACCCGTCCACATGGTCATCCTTTATTGTTTGGGCCGAATACGCGCACAACACCTTGCGCTCCTCCTCCACTGGTATGTCCCCGCACGAGTGTCAGTTTGGCTATGCTCCTCCATTGTTCCCGGACCAGGAGGCAGAAGTCAGAGTGCCTTCAGCCTTGAGGTTCGTCAGACGCTGTCGGCTTATGTGGAGGAAGACCCGTCTTAATCTGATGCGTTCCTCACAGAGGTATCAACAACAAGCCAACAGACGTCGCCGTCCCGGGCCTACCCTGCGCCCCGGCCAGAGAGTCTGGCTTTCCACAAGAGACTTACCTCTACGGGTGGAGTCTCGCAAGCTGTCCCAAAAATACATCGGTCCCTTCAAGAGAGTTAACCCAGTTTCTTATCGCCTACACTTACCCAGATCCCTTAAGATTAATCCCACATTTCATGTGTCATTGTTAAAACCTGTTGTTTTTTCTCCCTTGTCCCGGCAGACAGACCTCCCCTCCGCCTCGTGTCATTGGAGGCCAGCCGGCTTATACCGTCCACCGGATACTGGATTCCCGCCGGGTGCAGCGGTCCTGGCAGTATCTGGTGGACTGGGAAGGCTACGGTCCTGAGGAGCGCTCCTGGGTTCCTGCCAAAGACATCCTGGACCCTGACCTCATTCGTCAGTTCAGGGTCCTCCACCCTGAGAGAGCTGGTAGGAACGTCAGGAGCCGTTCCTAGGGGGATTCTGTCAGGATTTGGTCAGGGTTGTTCCGGGTTTTGGTCAGTAGATGTCCCCATTGTGCTTTTTGTCCCTATGTTTTTCCCTTGATCCCCATTATTATTTGCACCTGTGTCTCGTTTCCCCTGATTGTATTTAAACCCTTTGTTTCCCTCAGTTCTGTGCTCTGTGTTTGTATGTTAGCACCCTGCCCTAGTGTTCTGTGTGCTCTTGTCGATTCCGGGTGAAGTTCTTGTGGTATTCTGTTTTTTGTTTTTGTTTATTTTTGGTGAGTTTCTTTTGAGGTCTTTTTGTGTTTTTCCTACCAC